>NC_133783.1:55513751-55771251 GCF_003597395.2 Chelonoidis abingdonii
ATTCCAAAAACATTAATTTTAAGGGGAAAAACAAGGAAAAAATGAAATCCACATGCAATCAATAATACAAGATATTTTTACGCTACTTGCAGCTGAGTTGAATAGTGGCAAAGACAGGGAGATTCTATCAGTGCAAGAGAGTGATTCATGTGACCACTTTGTCTTAATTACTCAGAACAAGCAGTTTGTTGCTGTTTAGTAAAGAACCAAGATATCAGTGTCTCTTGACAGAAAAATAAATAGCCATCAGGATGGTGAAGAAGATGATGATTGCCAAGATAACGATCAAAATCCGGTTTTGGATGATCCTGAAAAAAACAGAAAAGAAAAAGAAAAAATACATAAAATGGCAGAATATTTGTAAAACAATAAAAAGGTGGACCTGCCTCAGACATGTTTCTTGGAGATAAAGGATTTGCCCACAACTTCAGCTAAGCACCTATAAAGACTACTGCATATTCTGGACTGCTTTTATTATTCTCTCTCAAGTTCTAATGTTTTGAAGTATTTCCTGATGCAGCTGTTAGAACCAATTCTTAATCTTAACAAATTAATAATCAGATCACACAGCATGTTACAATTCACTTTTAACTTGTTTAAACAATTAAATAATAAATCGTGATATAATCCAAGCAGGGCAGGGTGGTCTGTAATAAAAAATACTCTGATGACTCTTAAACCAGTACGTAACCTTTGTGATATTTCTTTCTCTCTCTCTTGTTTCCTGAACAATTTGCTAATTTTCAGGAGATTTTGCCACTAAGGTACAAGATTCCAAGGAAACACATGTCAGTGAGGTACTTACTTGTACCAAAATACCAAGGGAAAAGAATAGAAGATAGTTTTGAAGAAAAGGATGATATAAAGAAGCAAGTGTCAAACTGTGAAGCTTATGTTATAAAAGCCTCATCTGTCTCTGTAGCATACATTCAATTACGGTAATAGGCAAATGTTACATTTACCATGTAGTAAAAAGATGGAAATCAGTAATAATAAAAAGATGCCAAAAGAACAAACACCTAATATCATTCAACCATTTGTTGGGAACAACCTCTCTTGTAAAAACAGAAATTCCATCACTTCAGATTCTCCTTGAAATTCACAGCTCAGTTTATATATATATACACATATATATACACACATATACGTATATATATACACACACACAAAAATATACATATATTCACATGTAGGTTTAACGATGGAGACTATAATTTGGATCCATCTGGCATAAGGCTTGGATTTTAAATATTTCATATCGTCTCCCCTTTCCACAGAAGCACAATATTTCCAGAAGCCCTTCATGCAGCAGGAACTTTTGCAAAACATACTTAGATGTAACACATCATCTGAACCGGATCTAAATAGCAAAGGGGGGAAACCCCAACCACCCCGTTCATTTTAGTTTCTTTTGCTGGGTCAACTGCAAAAAGAAAACAAGTGTCCAACCAACCAAAGAACAACCATGCACTAAGAAGAGGTACAGCATGCTTTGTGATATGTTAAACTCAGGCTAGTTCCCAAATTTGAAAGGGGGTGCCGATGCAGTTTGTTAGAGTATTTCATGTACTTGGTAAGAGGAGTGTCTAGAGAGTGGAGGGGAGTTTTCCTTGCTAAATGGTTTTTGTTCGAGCCTGAGCCGATACACATAAAGTAAAGTATTAATATATAAGGATGCAAGTTTAATCAACTTCAGCTCCCTCCTTACTCACCCCTACTTAAAAAAAAAAAAAAAAAAAAAAAAAAAAAGCAAATGGATGGATGAAAACTGTCACATCAGACAAACACACTCCCCTGTGACACTCTAAAAGGACTAGCTCTCTATCCTCCTGACAGGTTACAAAATGATCACATTTGCTGACACATCTTCCGCAAAACTGCTTTAGTGCTTGTGTCCACTTTCCTAGCAGGAGATGAATGGCCTGCTTTGTCCTCATTTATCACTTCAAGCTGAACTAAGATCTGTCTCGTTTATTTTTCCCTTCCTCACTAGAAAGGCTCAACCACAGCATTAATTCTTTTGCAATGACAGCTAATTCAAACTTAACAGGCAATATTTACTCTGTCAAAGGGATGGTGAGGTGGAATGGCGGGGCGGGAGGAATTCTCACTCTTAAAAAAAAACATGTAACAGTCTAACAAAACAAAGCTAATTAAGGGCTTTTGGTTCTAGCTGGTTTGCAGTTCAATGTAACACCTGAACGCAGGGCTTCCCTTTATGGTGGTGTGACATTCTCTCCAAAACACCTGATAACAGACGATTTGCCCAAGTGGATGCATGAAAACCGGAATATGTATTTACTCAGTCACCCTCATCAGTCCTGAAAACAAACTCAGCAAAATTGAAACTCAGCAGTGAAATAGATTAAAAGCATGAAAACTCTTAAAAAATTCCGCCTTAAGTAATATCCAGTACAGCTGGGTTGACAACCATTTTATTTGTGGGATGAGGGCTCCAAGGCATCCATAATGCTAATTTACAAAGGATTAACTGGGGTGAAACTTGCTTAATCTAACGCATAGTTAGGCAAATGCATACATAACATACTGAATGCTTAAATCATCTGCTTGTATCTGGCCTAGTTAATTTGTGTTTCATCATTTCAGGCTGAAACATTATAAAATAAAATGATCCTTCCAAAAGTCTTATTTCTAATTCTCCAGCTGCACATCTGATTGCAAGATTACCTAATCTGCACCAGCATCTCTACAATCCTCCTCACAAGGAAACTGAGCTATACATGCAGCCACCTGTATCAATCTGCTAATTAAAGGTTCAGTTTAAGTGTGAGTCCAGGAAATACACATCAAAGTTCAATTTCTAGGAATCTGAATTAGTCTGCCCAGTGCAGCAAAAAAAAAGTTAAAAGGAACAATTTAATCATAAAATAGGATGGATGTTATCAAAAGACTCCTCCACTAAAGCATTATATAGTTTTACTAGCCAAGTCTACAGTTAAAGAGTAATTATATATACATATATTTTAATGCCGGGTTCTACTGTTTTACTTTCAAATGCATGAGTAAAATTAAACCAAATTCAGAGTACCAGGAGGACAGGGCTGCAAAGAAAATGGATGAAGAGGTGTTGCAGCAGCAGGACAACACTGCAAAGGGGTTAGAGAACAGGGAACATGCTGAAGTCTGATTCCGGTCACTGTAGCTCAGACTGAGAACACAACTTCTGGGCGTCAGCACGTTTCAGAGTCAATAGGCAAGGGCAGTCCTTCAGAGTAAAGAAAAAGTGAAGTGGAAAGGGGGGTTTGAGTGATACCACGTAGTCATGCCAGCTCACAGTGGTAGAACAATGGTTGGCATTGGCAGGACCCATCTGTAGAGGCGCCTATAGTACTGTCACAGCCAGACACTGCCAGTGGGTATTGCTGTAGGCAACATAGCAAGAAATTTAAAGTGGGGGAGGGAATGATACTACCAAAGGGGGAAAAATGGGGCTCAACATCTGCTGCAAAAAACCAAAAGGCTAATAAGTTAGCATCGCAAAATTGATATGCTAACTTTTATCTCTATTACCTTACATGCAACTAAATCTACTGAATGAGGTGCTCAGAGCCTTCTTTGAAAATGCAAAGCATATTTACAGGGTAAATAATTTAAGAAAGAATATACACTTGAAAGAAGACACCCACTGAAACATCCATGCCTAAAATGCCTGAAGGCAAAAACTTGTGCATTTGCATGCTGCATTTTATTAAGTTAGCGCACTGTAGTTTTAAAAGAATGCATGGCCAAATTAAGAGGAATGTGTGACTGAAACATCAAGGATTCCTCAAGTTTACATTATGAATCACTGTGCTGTTATACTAGATGAATTAACCATTTACTTGATATAGCTCATGGGCTGAATCCATTGCTACAGATCTCCATATTTGAGTGAGTTAAGAGCTAACTTCTGTTGTTTCATACAATATTAGGGCTGGAAGGGACCTCAGGAGATCATTGCGTCCAACCCCCTGCTCAAAGCAGGACCAATCCCCAGACAGATTTTTGCCCCTAGATACCTAAATGACCCCCTCAAGGATTGAACTCACGGCCCTGGATTTAGCAGGCCAATGCTCAAACCACTCTGCTACCCCTCCCCTGTTTGTACTTGAAACTATAAGAACATGTGGTACGTGCAGTGACGCCACTTTTTGTGAAACAAACGTTCCCTCAAGTGGAAGCGCAATCAGTTCCTAACATTTGGGTTTGAAATGACAGAGAAATTATCAGCTTCAGTTTAATGGGACAACAAATTGTTGGGGGATGTTTACAGGAAGGTACGAAAATCGTACTGTACAAACCAAGCTAAAATATTTGCACTTACAGTGCACCCACTTCTGCCAAGTTTCCCACTACCCTGTTTTGAAAGGCCTGACCCTTTCCCTGGGTTTGGTCACAATGCCTAACCTCTGAGCAAAAAACCTCCTGGAGGCTCCCTTTGGAGCCAGAGCCAACTTTGGTCTGTGAGTTGATGAATGACACAGTCAGCTTTCCATCTTAGAGGTCGAGAGGATCACTTCTGAGATGCACCCAATATCCACTGGTCTGGCGAACAAGCCCTACCATCCATTTCCAAACACTGCTGCCTTCTGCACATCAGTACAACATGCTCCCACCACAACACAGATTGTATTGCTTTATATATTTTCAAAAAAATTCTCTCCTCTATATAGCTACACACACACACACACACAATGGCTCTAACTCTGTTTGTGACATGTTTAGATTCACTCTGTATAAACACGAAGCAGCTCCAGAATAAGCTATTGCAAACCTTGCATTAAGGATGCCAACTGTGTTTAAACCTTTTTATAAAACGGGATTCATTAGCAGGGGAGTGCACGACACCTATAAGGGTTCAGCCTGATGTGCACATGCCTTAGTTCCTGATTGACCAGCACTGAATAATGATGCCTTGCCACTAAGCACTGATGGTACAATAACAATTGTTATGAAAATTAGCAATCATAGGTTATGGATTACAAAATATGGAACACAAACGAGTGAGTGCAGACTCTGGGTACATAAAGAATTGTGTGTGCCTAACTTGAAATAATGAAGACTACAAAACAAACACTGCAAAAAAGTTCCAGCAGAAGCTCATCTCTGACACTGCTACAAGTAAAAAAAAAATATAAACAGCTTTGGGGATCAGCCAGCACACATTCAATACATAGGGCTGTATCTTGAAAGAAAAGGCTTGAAAAACAGTATCCTCAAGAACAGACAGATTGATGACAAACTCAGGGCATATAATTATGGGCCACTATCTCAGAGCATTTCATGATAATTCATGCATTTAAGATTTTACTGATCATGCCTTCTATATGTTTTCTGGATGGACGGATCCCCTCTTCATATATTGGAACACATTTTATATGGCTACGCTGCCATTACATTTTTGGGTACCTAATCATAGGTGATTCATAGCTATGCTTCCTGCTTCCAAACATTTAGGCATGCAAATCAGACACTAAGACTTTAAGTACTCAATATTCATGTGCACATCAGAGGTTCTGAGTACTCAAAAACTGTAGGCATATCCAAATGGGAAAGTGATACTAGTGTTTGCTAAAGTGGGAATTTAATCTGATACAGTAATACGGGTATAAGTCCCTGTGTAGATACTTTTATTCTGGCAGGAGTGCATTTTTCAATTCAGATTGTATCCCCTGGGGAAAGGGTTTAAACTAAACTGAAAAAAGCCACTCTTACACCAAAATAAGATTGCCCACACAGAGGATTATATGGTATCAGTGCAATGTGGTAAAATATTCCCCTGTAGACAGGGCTTTAGATGCCTAATACTAAGTGGCTAAATTAAGACTTTGAATAATCTTGTTCTTCAGGAAAGGTCATTTTTCCCAGCTTTAAAATAAAGGATGGTCCTTTTAAACAAAAACAACTCTTAAAAGAACAAACAGACAGAGGCAAACTAAGTTGCAGTCCTGCGCAGAATGATTACAGCTGGCTGAAATTTTTTGATTGTAGAAATTTTTAATTTTGAAAATTTGAAATTAGAACAAATAAATAGAAAAACAACAACTATTTGCATGCAGTTTACCTCCATTTTATCAGCCAATGATAGAGCTGGTCAAAATGTTTAATCTTTCAAAAATTTGAATTTTGAAATGTCAAATTTTTGAAAAATTAGGGTGGGGGAAATGAATTTTTTTGGACATTTCCCCCCCCAATCCAAAAACAAATGTGAGTTTTTAAAGTTCCAGAAACAAGAAGAATTGTTTACTTCAATTACATTTGAATGTTTATAGTAATTTTAAGTATTTTAACTAGATCTCTTATCATTGCTGAAAACTGAATTTGAAATCTAAAGCTAAATAATGAACAGCAGTTTATTTTGAGGAAAGGCCATACGACTTGTCTAAAATATTATGACACTAGTCACAATATCACCCTATTAACACATCAGTATTAGCTGAATTACCACCAGGAGCCTGAAGAGAAGAATAATTTAAATGAGAATAGACATAGTTTTAAGGTATGGATCAAGCAATGGAAGCAACTCTCATAGGGCTAGATTCTCCCTCATCTACATCAAAGGGCCAAAAAGACAAAGTCAGCTTAGGGGAGATTTTGTAGTGGTGTAAAGTGGCTCTAATCTTCCGTAGACCAGGAAGACTGCAGAAAATGGATGACACTGGTCAACAAGTGGCCTTAATTCGCCATCTCACTGCAATGGGTCCCATCTACACAATTCCATATACAGCTTCTGATCAGAATTAAAGCTGCTCCCCCTTTGGGGGAGGGAATGGATAGTGAAAACCCCTGTCATTTTTCTTGGGTGAATCCTTCCTGAAGCCTGTGGGGCCTGGTTGGCTCAGAGAAGTGTGCTTTTCACCCCTCCATGACAACTTCTGCAAATCTGGCCACAGAAATAGAAAATAAAAACAATCCTATCTGAAGTCCAATCTGGAACAAATATTAAAAAGAAAATGAAAACACATATCAAACATTTAAAAGAGTGTTGATATTATTTATTTGATAGTCCAAATAGCTGACCACTTAGCTTACCAATACATACACTGAAATTTAATTATAAATGTTAACTGAATTCTAACAATGGCAGGATTTTATTATTATTTGTTGACTGCTGGGATAATGCCTGGAGCAGCATATACATATCTATGTTCCAAGGACCTTACAATGTAATTCAGACATGGGCAATCACAGGTAACATGCCGGGAAGAAAGACATTGGGAGTGACTTGAAGAAAGGAAAGTTGCTTGATACACGAGTTGGAGCACATGGAGTGGCATCAATAAAGATATAAAGGCCAAAGTGCCAGACACAAAGACCTAAAGAAGAGCTCCATGTAGCCTAAAAGCTTGTCTCTTTCACCAAAAGAAGTTGGTCCAATAAAAGATATTACTTCACCCACCTTGTCTCTCAGATATGAAGGAGGCAGTTAGGACAGCCCTAGTTTTCCTGTTAGTGAACAAGATTTCATTTATGCATCTGTTTTTGTAAACAGGCAAATCCAGTTAAAGGAGTTAGAATAGAGAATACTCTTCCTCTGTTCAACTGAGGAATGAACCGAATGAACTGAGACAGTACATGCTTCTTTGCACTATTCCACCAACGTGCTTCACCCCTATTGTTTCCATGTCCATTCACTCCACATTGAGATCATTAACAAAACAGCATATTTCTGTCAACAGGATGGTGGTGGCAATGGCGGTTTCTGGGCTGGGGTAATCTGGAACTGAAGTGAGATTGACTCATTTCCCACAGACCACACAGTCCTCAGAAGGGAACAACTTGTCTTCTGGCCACTGCTAGGGAAGACTCTATGAAACATGGCAACCTGATGGTGAAGTGATCAGCATCCCATTAATCCTTCGAGCCACTTTCTTCTCCCTAGCCCCCAGTTTAGGTCATCTTTATCACCTTTCACAGATTAAAAATTCAGAACACAAAACTACCATCAACAAAGACATGTTAAATCCAAGGAAACTGTCTTTGAACAATTCCAGGCCATGATGCAAATGAAATCAAATTAACTCAAATGAAAGAGGGCCCCCCCCTCTCTTGTACTGCACAACAGCAATGCATTAAGGTCACACAAACCAGGGAGACAACGCCATGGAACCAGTTCCTCGGTGGTAAGATTGTTAGAGCTGGCATGGCCGTGACAAGCCGTAAGAACTAATGTAAGAGAATTTGGGGGAGACGTGACTCTGAAAATGTTCTCTCAGAAAGATGGGTTTTGAGTAGCTGACTGTAAGGCCATGCTATTAAAAATGTTGAGTGCACCCCTCCATTTAGAAGTATATATCCTCTAGTCTCACACTTTCTTTCTCATAAGCCAGTATGGCAAAGTGCCAACAAAAGCATGTCAAAAGTGTGCCTGCAAGCTACACTACCATGGTTCTTAGATGATACCTTGATAGGAACCTTAGAAATAGCTCTAATATGGATGGATGGATCTTAGCCTTTAGAACAGTGGCATTTTCTAGACCAGTGGTTCTCAAAACTAGGGCCACTGCTTGTTCAGGGAAAGCCCCTGGTGGGCAAGGCCAGTTTATTTACCTGCCGCTTCTGCAGGTTCCGTTGTTCGCAGCTCCCACTGGCCGCAGTTCACCGCTCCAGGCAAATGGGAGCTGCAGGAAGCAGCCTGGGCCCCGGGATGTGCCCCCATTGACCCGGAGCGGCGAACTGCAGCCAGTGGGAGCCACGATTGGCCGCAGCAGGTAAACAAACTGGCCTGGCTGGCCAGGGGCTTTCCCTGAACAACTGGTGGCCCTAGTTTGAGAAACACTGTTCTAGACTGCTGGGTATATACAACCGAGGTTTCCAAACAGTTAACGAACAAAAACACATACAGCTAAAGCAATTGTTACTCTAGCAGGAGCTTGTTTGCTGCTAAAAAACCTGACAAGAACATATATAATTGTGTACTTGTTATTGTTATAAGTGTGGTTTCATTTACATTCCATGCATATTCAAGAAATTAAAAATGCATTTGTTTTAAAAAAGAGAAAACTTGTACATATCAGAGTCGAGAACCATTAAGATTACTCTAGAAATATATATTAAGTGGAAGAAAGAGAATATGTAATATCCTTTGACTTGATTCAATTTTAATCTATAACTTTTAAATGTGATTAAATTGGAGATTGGGCATTACTTGGTTTATAGTATTTCCCCCTTTTCACACTACATTTGACTGGGTGTCTTTTCATATGGGAAGTTGACTACAATTGTCTTAATGTTGACCTCTTTTGTAAAAACCTGAAGGCATCTCAGCAATTGTTCCTGAAAATGTGCTATCCAAAATGTTACCACTTCATGGCACTTCTTGAATGATAGAAAAGCATATATACATTTTTTCCCCCAAATGCTTTAAAAGCAAACAATCATGGCTAAGGCCATTTGTGAGATGGCATTAAAAGAGCCTACTCTGAGACAGATAAAAATAATGAGAATCTTTCTGTCAGGAAGGCTTTAGAAAATATCACTAGCATTATTAAAATTTAATTTTTTTACTGTGCTTTTTGGTTTTCCCTTTTCCAGTAATAATGAGCAGGACTGCGCACCTTCACATTGCTAGGACTTGTTTTGTGCAATAAATTCAGCCTTCCAGTCTGAAGACATTTCAGACAACAATTCCGACTGCTATAGGCTTATTTTTCAACCTGTGCTGTGCTTTGAGGCTCCCTATAAAAACCAGTTCATAAGCTAATTTTCCACAAGGCCAGTGGAACAAATAAAAATCAATTTTTGCTCAACTGGTTCAGAGAAATCCTGGGAATAGCTAAGACATAACAGTGAAAAATAAAAAGGATCGATGTATTCACAAATGGTTTACCTGATAGAGAACTATCAAATTAGTTGACAGGAGATACTCACCACTATTAGAGTGTTTTCTTTTCAGCACGTTACAGCATTTCTATTAAGGGAGTAGAAAAGCCTCTACTTTGTTATGATCTCAGACACCTCAGTTTAATAACCATACCAGGTGCCCATATGCTTCATGAAACCACAGCAGATGAAGTCAAAGTTCAAGAGCACCTGCAGATCTTGCAATCAGAGGGACTCTAAACACAAACTGGGCTTTTCTACAGTTTTCATGATCTTCTGGAGGGTGTGAGGTTCCTTTTTCAGTGTTCACAGGGAGGCATTTATGACTTCAGGCCAACCCTGCCTAAAGGGATTTGGTCCATCAGGAAAGGAATAAAATGCAGAACTCTATCCAGACTTCCTTCCCCATTAAAAAAACATGTTCAGGATCACACTGAAGACTAATCAGTTGAGTGCCTTTCAGAGAGTAAAATACACACATTTCAGAAGTTAGAGCAACCCATTCCTGAAACTTCAAAACTTTCAGAATCTCAAGTGCAACTCAAAAAGCAGATTTAGGTGCGTGGTCCAGACCATTTTACAATCTCTTCAACTAATTATACAAGTGTTTTGGAAACTGGGTGGGTAAGTAAACAGATTGGGATTGGTTTGTTGCTCATGCCTGCTGGACTGCAGCCTGAAGGACAGAATTTGCTTGTGAGTACAAAATAATCATCCCTGCTGCAGATAAAAAACAAATTTGAAATGTATAAGCTTAAACATTATGGAAGCTATTTTTTAAGCAGCTGTAATCTCAGTTCTAATATCTGCCATTTTATTCACTCCATTTTTATGAGTTTGGCATTAAAATATGTTATTTTAACAGAAAAAAATAAAGGATTAAGTATGTCACACTGAAGTCAAGATGTCTATTACCGATTTAAAATGATGACACACCATGGAGACATCATTTCTAGGGTCAAACAAAACACCACTCAGTGGAAGGACAGCACCAAGTATATAATATTAATCAGATCAGAGGTACATGCAGTTGAACTGTTACCCTGTCAATAAGCAGCATCAATAAGGAGTGTGTACAGAGAAATAGAGTGTACATATTCTCTGTTCAAAATGTAACACCTTAAGGAAGGAAACTGACAAAGAATCTACCAGACCAGTGTTCTAGGAGATGCTAAACCCCTTTCCTCACCACACATGCACATATTTGACTCTGAATCTCTCATATGGATGATAATTTGCTTATGAGATCTGCCTGATTTAGAGCTAATCTTCTGTAAATTAACTCCTAATGCTGTCTGAAATAATCCTCTTAATGTGGGGCTGTCTTTAGTACTTTATATCAAACACCATGAAGTATATAAGCATATAGGCACATAGCATTTGTAGTACTGTTGGCTGCTAATGAATAGCTATGTTATGAGGCTCTACTGTGCCTTGCAGACATGGGTCTGTGAAAGTGTGGTGTGGAACTGTGCTGCCCCAGGGGGAGCTCCAGGAGCACAAAAGGCGGTGTTACCACTGCTCGATCCATTCAAAGGGGGCAGCCTCCTTTACCTGCATGGGCTGCAAGAGAGATCTTGGCCCCACCCCCTGAGGTGTATTGCCACCTATTGTTCACATGAAAAGAGCAGCCCTTGTGTTCCAAGCCTCATGCCCCCATAAATACATGGTAATGAGTAAGCATAAACGATCTATAGTTTTGAGAAAACAGAATGACAAGATCTGTGTTTAGCAGCGCTAATTATCAGTTGGGAACATAATCTGATAACAGTTTTGAAAAGACAGGGACAGATAATTTTGTTTCTTCGGACAGGCAAAGTACTTTTTTAAGGGTTTTACTTCACCATCAGCCAACTTAATATTACTGTCAATGGGCTAACGTATTAAAAATAGGGCTGTCAATTAATCACAGTTAACTCACACAATTAACTCAAAAAAATTAACCACACTGTTAATAGAATACCAGTTGAATACCACAATAGAATACCAATTGAAATGTATTAAACATTTTTGGATGTTAATCTACATTTTCAAATATATTGATTTCTATTACGACACTGAATACTAACTGTACAGTGCTTACTTTATATTATTTTTATTACAAATATTTGCACTGTAAAAATGATAAACAAAATAAATAGTATATTTCAATTCACCTCATACAAGTGCTGTAGTGAAATCTCTTTATCCTGAAAGTGTAACTTACAAATGTAGATTTTTTTTTGTTACATAACTGCACTCAAAAACAAAACTAAGTAGAGCCTATAGGTCCACTCAGTCCTATTTCTTGTTCAGCCAATCGGTAAGACAAACAAGTTTGTTTGCATTTACAGGAGATACTGCTCCCTGCTTCTTATTTACAATGTAACCTGAAAGTGAGAATAGACTTCACACGCACTTTTGTAGCCAGTGATGCAAGGTATTTACATGCTAAATATGCTAAACATTTGTATGTCCCTTCATGCTTTGGCCACCATTCCAGAGGACATGCTTCCATGCTGATGATGATCAGTAAAAAAAAAAAAATCCGTTAATTAAATTTGTGACTTCGTTGGGGAAGAATTGTATGTCTCTTGTTCTGTTCTACCTGCATTCTCCCATATATTTCATGTTACAGCAGTCTCAGATGATGACGCAGCATGTTCTTTTAAAGAACACTTTCACTGCAGATTTGACAAAATGCAAAGAAGGTACCAATGTGAGATTTCTAAAAACAGCTACAGCACTCGACCCAAGATTTAAGCATCTGAAGTACCATTCAGAATCTGAGAGGGACGAGATCTGGAGCTTTCAGAAATCTTAAAAGAGCAACACTTCAGTGCGGAAACTACAGAACCCAAACCACGAAAAAAGAAAATCAACCTTCTTCTGGTGGCATCTGACTCAGATGATGAAAATGAACATGTGTTGGTCTGCTCTGCTTTGGATTTTTATCAAACAGAACCCATAATCAGCACTGATGCACGCAGGGCCGGCTCCAAGTTTTTTGCCGCCCCAAGCAAAAAAATTTCCTGTGCCCCTCCTGGCCCCGCCCCAACTCTGCCCCTTCCCCGTCCCATTCCAAACCCTTCCCCAAATCCCTGGCCCCCGTCCTCCTCCGAGCGCACCGCATTTCCCCTCCTACCCCTCCCTCCCTTCCCAGAGTTGCCTGGGAGGGATGGGGGAGAAGCGGAGCAGCAGCGCTTGGGGGAGGAGGTGGAGGTGAGCTGGGGGGGGAGTGGTTCCTCTGCCCCCCAGGGTTACTTCCTGCAGCCCTTCCCACGCCCCCCACAGCCACAGCTCACCTCCACTCCGCCTTTTCCCCTGAGCACGCTGCCGCTGCTTGGGGGAGGAAGCGGAGGTGAGCTGGGGGGGAGTGGTTTCTCTGTTCCCCCCCTCCCCGGGTTACTTCTTGCAGCCATCCCCGCGCCCCCCACTGCCACAGCTCTCACCTCCGCTCAGAGCCAGCTCCCGGCTTTTAGCATCACAAGCAAAAAAAAAAGGACCCGGAGTGCCACCTCTTGGGAAGTGCCGCCCCAACCCATGCTTGGAGCGCTGGTGCCTAGAGTCGGCCCTGCTTGTGTCAAAGTTAGACTCAGGACTCACAGTTTGTCAGACCCTCTGTTTTATTAGCACAGCGCTCTGCTAATACACCCAGATAATGTGAGCACCATGCAAGACACACACTGTCTTATTTATACAGATAAAAGGGCAAGCACTTAGCAAAATAACAAAGGAAGCAGAATCTGATAAGTTTACCTGGGCTAGGCATGCATATCTTATTTCCTTACTAACTATTACCGATCTTCTGTTAATGTTTCGCCATTAGCACCCTTGTTTATGCCTAATGTTTCTTTTCCTGGCACCTGTATTTCAACATTTCTTATTTCTGCTTAAAGGTACATACAACATTTCTTTAATCCATTCTTATTTTTACAATATAATTCATTCTACTTTCACCTTGCATGTCCTCTGAAATGGTGGTTGAAGCATGAAAGGACATATGAATCTTTACAGCATCTGGCATGTAAATATCTTGCGATGTTGGCTACAACAGTGCCATGCGAACACGTTTTCACTTTAAGGTGACATTTTAGACAAGAAACAGGCAGCATTACCTCTTGTAAATTGTAACAAAACTTGTTTGTCTGAGCGATTAGCTGAACAAGAAGTAGGACAGAGTGGACTTATAGGCTCTAAAGTTTTACATTAGTTTTGTTTTTTAATGCAGTTTTTTTTTGTACATACTACTACATTGGTAAGTTCAACTTTTATGATAAAGAAATTGCACCACAGTACTTGTATTAGATGAATTGAAAAAATACTATTTTGTTTTTTACAGAGCAAATATTTTAAATAAAAATAAAAATAAAGTCAGCACTATACACTTTGTATTGTGTTATAAATGAAATCAGTATATTTGAAAAAGTAGAAAACATCCAAAAATATTTAAATAAATGGCATTCTATTATTGTTTCACAATGCAATTAACTACTATTAAATTTTTTAATCGTGCGATTAATCGCTTGACAGCCCTAATTAAAAATATTTTTTTCCACTAAATACACTGAAATATTTTTCTCCCGCAACATTAATTTAATGACACAGTCCGAAACCCTAATTGATATTGGTGAGCAATGAAATTCCAGCATATTCTTTCCCCTGTTTTTCAAACATAAATAGCATGCACAAGCTTTAGTGAATGGGCCCCTTTATGTTTTAACAGGCAGTTTATTGGCCCAGACTCCAATGTATAACAAGCACAATTGCAAAAGCAAGAGCTTTTTAATTGAAAGAGTCACTTATTTTTACTAAGAAAATTATTCAACTAACAAGTAATGGTCAGATAAAGGATTTAAAAAACATTTTTCTATGGGGAATGTTGTATTATATTATATTCCTGCCATAGTAAACATTTATAGAGGGTTATTCAATGAAAAAAAAAGTCATATTGTTTAATACTACTTCATTTGAGTTTACTTCTCTTTATTGCAGAACAGATAAAGCACAGTGATCAGTGAGTTGTATGTCCCCAACAGCCCCGCAAGAGCCTTGTGGAAATGTATAAAACAAGCAGAGATACAGTCCTCTGCCAAACACTGTAATAAATTTTTTATTTGGCAGCTAACATTCTCACTACTTTTCTTGGCAGCAATTGGGACCTTTAGCAAGAAAGGTGCAAGAGAAAAATACCTTGTTTAGAGATGTTTTCAACACTTTCTGGGATTTTTCAGAACTTCTGCCTGCAGCATATTTTTACAACCACAGTCTCCAATCACCTGATGAGTAGCTGGTGGTTTTTAACTTTTTTTTTTCCCTTTTATTTTTTTTAAATATAGACAGCTTACTACCCCCCTCTGGCCTTCAGCCTAGAATGTAGGGTTTTTTTTTATTTTGGTATGTGTTCCAGAGATACAAGTGGCTGCTCCTCTCTGTCTAGACAAAAAACTGAAAATAATATCAGAATGTACCTTTCATTGCTCCTGATACTATCTGTATCTTATTTCCAGATGACAGAGATAAATGAAAGGCAAACATGTGCTGATTACTTTTGCATTTTTCTTCAGAGATCTCTACAAAAAACTGGTCACAGGTGCAGCTCCCTAGGTCAGTCAGAGGACTGACTGATAAACAGCATCGTGAAATAGATTTCTGCACCCAGGCCCACTCTGCAGCTGATTGTTTAAAAAAAAATCCACTAAACTTGACATCTGATACCCAGTCTTTTGCAATGTTGGTAAATCAGTTATTGTGCTTGTGCAGGTACAGCTGCTGGCTTTCTTGGACATATAGCGCTGTGTGCTGGGTTATGAAGGAGAGAATTAAACACTAAATTGTCAACAGTCACTAATTTAAAAAGATCATTTGTAGTGATATTATATTTTATGCATTACTTCTATGCTGAATAACGAAAGAGGTACCCATTTCAAATTCCATTGACTGCCTGATGTACCCATCTAGCAATGATCAATATACTTTGGTTCTAGTTTAATGACATATGATATCACAGTCTGTCCTAAGCAGGTGTAAAGAAACAAATGGGCATTTTTTTTTAAAAGTCAGGAACCATTCAATCTCTGTAGGCTTTTCTCTGATATCACAATGTATGGAATCAGAGTTCTCTTTAAACAATAGCTGCTTATTAAAGAACAAAGCTACAACTACAGACACAAAATAAATAGATTTCCACACAGTTTAAGTTCCAGTTTTGTCTCCCTTGTTTACCAGGGGCTTCTTCCTCTCTGGAATTATATTTAGCATATAGAGACATCTAGTGGTTGAATAAAATATCACAAATAAACATATAATTAAATCTAATGCAACTCCATTGAAGTAAATTAAGTTATGCCAGGGTTGAAATGGGGCAATTCTGTCTCTGTCTCTCACTTCACACAAACATGTCACTTTTTGGTGCAAGAGTCTTCTTCTGTGCAGCTTCTGCCTTCTGGAAAAGCCTTCCAGTAGCTTACTACTTCCTTGACTCTTTTCAAATCACACTCTAACAACATCTTTTCTCCCTTTTAGTTTCTCTCTCTTCGCTATTATTTTATTTCATTTGATAAATAATAATACTACCTAGCTCTTATATAGCACCTTTCATCAGTAGATCTAAATGCAGAGTTTAATTGCAAAACTTTGTTTTAGAGCCAGTTTCTGTGAAAGCTGTCATACACAACAAAAACCTATTGGACAGTGACAGAGAAATGTAACTTTATGAAAAATAATACTCCAAGAGAAAAAAAGCATGTATACCAATATGAAAAAATGTAAATAGCTCATGAAGGCTGAGGGTTTGATCCAGAGGCCACTGAAGTTAATGAGCTTTGGATCAGGTCCTATCTCTCTTACAGAATATAACCACACAACGTCTCACATTATGTTTTAAATCTATTTTATGGGCCTGATTCTGCTCAATGTTACACTGTTGTAAATCAACAGTAACTCAGTGGAGTTACACCACCTCAAGACTGAGTCAGGCTCTACACCTCAAGGGCAGAAATTGTGTCAGGGATGTGAAACAGATGTTGCTTTCCTCATTTATTTGTTTAGTAAACTTCAGGTCAATAGAACTTTCAGAGGGCAGGTCGGTGTAACACTTCTGGATCTTCCTTTTGAGAGGGAGAGAAGGAGAGTGTATATGCATAGTGTTTGAATTAAAACTGGGAAACGATCTCTTATTTTTTTTAAACTTTACTTGAGCTATGCACAATTCCCTTGGGGCAAAGAGCAAGCTAGCTATTTGTGGATGGGAAAAAGGGCTTTTGTGAGCTGCAAAACTGCACCACTGAAAACGAAAACATTTTATACTATTTTAAGAGAAAACATGGGTAAATATTTCAGTTTTTGCATGTTGCCTCATTAATGAATTTAGCAGTAAAACATTACACTTCATAATTAAGTTCCCTCAGTTTACTGCTGCCCAGAAGTTTGTCAATACTCTCTGGGACAAGTAAAATCAAGAAATAGCGAAGGCAATTTCCAATAGCTTGCTCAGGCAAATCTATCACTCACTTCAGAACACTGAAATTTGAGACGTCATACCAAATAAGAAGCTTTTTCCCCCTGAAGAGTAGAAACTGGGTGTTGCTAACCTAGTGCATAATAGGTTTATTCTCATTCACAAAACAGGAATTACTTTATGGCCCCAAAGTAAAACTAGTATACGAAATATGCTGGCAGATTTGCTGCAGATGTGTGCTGTGACACGTATGCAGAGAATCTGTTATTAATCCCAAACTTGCACACTTTTTAATATTACACAGTGTAATGCAGGAAACCATTAAGCTGAAGGTTCTGAATTATTAAAAACTAAAACAAAAAAGGATCTGAAGTTTGAGATGGTCAAGCTTATTTTCAAATGGTATCAGTTTAATTCACTGATTCTAGGCGATCCCCATCCCCTACTGCTTACATTTATTTTAATGACTATTGTGTGTTTCTTTTTGTGTATGTATACAACCTCTTTTATTGTAACACATGACAGTTCATAGCAAAAGTGCAGCTCTCATTTACCGGACTGTGACAGGAATGTTCTTGCTAGGGGGTTTGTTTGGGAGCACTCTGGATACGTGCAGAACAGGAAATAGTCTGTCTCAAATTCTGGAAAACCTTTCACCTGAATCTTTCAAAGCTTGTGTCAGAACATAACTAGAACTTATGTATCTGCACAAGGGTTACGATTACTATGGGCAATTATACCATGGAAATGCAGGATCCTGACAAAGTAATCAATCAAATTATTTTTCAAATTTCAATTCACCCCTAAAATTTTTCTTACTTCCAAAACCAGATGGATATTATATTACCAAAACTGTTGAAAGGGTGTAACACTAACCATGAAGCCAAAGGCCACTAAAACTATGCAATGCATAAATTTTTATTGTTTGCTCAGTATTGAAATCTCATTAGGGCTCATAACTCTTCTGCACACTGCAAACATTTGCATCTGCTGATCATGAGAACTTAGATGGAATGTATACCTTTAGCTAACTTACTTGTTATGTTTTTAGATGAGAAAGTGTGTTGCTTTTTTAAAGCCCTTACACAGCTGTGATTTAAATGTCCACTTTTAAAATAAAATATATTAAAACTTTCATTTAAAATATCTCAAGGTTTTTTTATTGCTGGCAATATCCATGATTGTCATGTACAAAAGCTTCATCTGACTGAGTATTCAGAATAATCATTGTTTGAAAACTGTGCCCCATAGAGCATTTCCCTTCATTTATCCTTTCTGCTTTATGCGGTCACATTTTAATTAGATTAGAATTTGTCCTCTAATTAGCTTTCATTAAACTCTATAGATTACAGCAAAAATCTCCACTGAGTTATGCTTCAAAATTCTGCCTAAAGTTTGAAATAAAATAACTGTGCAAATGAAGTAATTATGAAGATTATTACTATGCAAAAAAAATCAATCGTTTCCTGGTTTACTTATACATTTAACTCTGTAATTTATTTTGCTGTCTTCAATACCTCTGCATTCTCCAGAGTAGTAATCATAATAATACCTTACAGTTATAGAATTCCTTTAATTCCCGAGTATCCTTAGGGGCCTGATTCTGCAATGCTGTCACTGAAACTGTTCAAGTGAATGCTATTTAGTGCAAGTAAGGGATGTGAATTAGACTCCAACTACAAGCCAAATTATGATACTGGATACCCACATAGATTTACCATTGATTGCTATTGAGCCACAGTCAAAGCAGAGTAGGACCTTATAAATGTACACATGGAATTGCTTCATCCACTCTGGGATAGGATGCAGCAGCTGTTGAATAGTGCACGGCAACACCATGTTCTCTTTAGGACAGAGTGTGAAAACAGATACTGTCTCCAATTGAAACTGCAGGGAAAACTGAAAATGTAATTACACAAACTGGAAAGGGCCCAGTAGGACATTGGGCCTAATAACATCACTGTAATGTTAGTTACGTCTTCAGATGAGAAATTGCCAAGTGCAGTTGCCCTTATGTTGAAACTTTGCTGATTTACTACATGCTGATTACAGATTGTAGGTCCAATCCTCCAGACTCAGGAGAGTGGATGGATCCTTATTCCTGAATGGAGTCCCACTTGGGCACACGAGACTCAGTGCTGGACTAACACTAAACAGAAACTGATTTGTTTGCAGGAACAGCCTCTAAATTCTCTTCCAGTAACAAAGATAAGCACCCATGAAAGAGAAGAACATCTCTAATGAGATATAATTTGCTCATGATTTATATACATATTATATATAGACATATACACACAATTTTAGACATACATGCACACACACAAACAACATGCAGCCAGCATCTGAAAGCTAAAAGTAGACACACTTGGGTTAAAAAACAGGAACCTGGCTTAACTCCATCAACATACTTTAGACAGGAGGCACACAGTGGAAAACAAATATTTTGCTAAAAAATAAATGCCGTTTGTCTGTATGACAAAGCAGAAGCATAGGAACAACAGTTATTAGAATATTAATAAAAATGAATTAGACTAACAATAATAATGCTACACAATTTTAATCTTCAAGTACTGTTAAATACACATTCATTAATTAACAGAACAAACATTAACTGATTCATCTTCGTATCACTGAGGTGAATAGTAGTATCCCCATTTTACAGAAAGCAAACTGGAAGGACTACAGCCGGGGTTGGACACCTGAGATCAATCCACCGGTGGTCGATTTAGTGGGTCTAGTAAAGACCCATCAAATCGATGGCAGATTGCTCTCCAGTCAATCCCTGTACTCTACCCCCCAACGAGAAGAGTAAGGTAAGTCGACAGGAGATTTTTCTCCCGTCGACCCGCTGTGGTGCAGACCCCATGATAACTTGACCTAAGGTACGTCGACTCCAGCTCTTTCCCATCAACTTAGAGAGCCTTCATTAAAGCGTTACAATGGCACATCTTACGGGTATGTCTACACCTAAAATACTGTGTGGATGCAGCATTTTAAGTGCAGGTGTGCTGTTAGGGCACGTCTGCACTGTGAGAAAAGACTTGCAAAACGGTAGCGGCTGGCCCAAGTCAGCTGACTTGAGTTTGCACACTTGGGATGCAGGGCTATAAAACTGCAGGATAGATCTTCGAGTTCAGGTTGTAGCCTGGGCTCTGAGACCCCGCAAGGGCAGAGGGTCTCTGAGCCTGAGCTCAAGCCTGAGTTTGAATGTCTACATTGCTATTTTTAGCACTGCAGCCCAAGCCAGCTGTCCTTGGGCTCTGAGACTCAGTGCCATGAGTTTTTCCTTTTATCACAGAGCAGACGTACGCTTAGGAACCAAAGGCTCATAGGACCTATGCTCTTAGTTAACTAAGCCACTACTGAAAGTGGGACATAGGCTCCTAAATCACTTAAACACAACTTTTTTTTTTGTCCAGTGTAACCAAAAAAATGCACAAACCCCAAAATTAAGCACAAGAACCTGGGAATGCACCTTTGTCACAATGAGCTGCAGCCATAGTATGAGGATGGCTAAAGCGCTGGCATTTCAAGCTATGGCCATGAAAAACTTTAGGCGTTGAGAAATTCTATATATAACTTTATATCCTTACAAAATACAACTTACATACTTGGAAAAGAATTATAAATTAATCCTTGTTATTTTAAGGCTGATTTTTTATTTAGCACCAACCATATAGAGCATTTTTAATAAAGAAATAACCTCAGGTTACTTTTTATTGGAGTGTGATTTATAAAGCTTTAGAAAGATATCTATTCTGGAAGTATAGCGTGTCCAGTGCTATTTTTGCAATGGAAATGGAAACGCAAACTGGAAATGGAGTCATTCATTCACACTTACAGGATTACATCTCACTGACAGGCATGCAAACTTGGAAAGGTGCTACACAGTTGCTCTTAAAATATACTATATATTTTTTTGTTTTAGCTTCAATTAAACAAATGTTAAAGAAGGATCAGAACTTCATTAGGGCTAAGAGTTCATTGTTTGCAACAGATCATCTCTGAAAATTGTAAAGGATGGAAAAATCAATGCCCTTTTAATAAATACTTCTCACCAGGCAATTATTTTGATAAAATCTTCAGGGACAGTGAAGAACATTAAAAAAAGGGTGAGAATGTGGAAAAAGGGGTTAAAAAATCTGTTTAAAAATGCAAATAAATTTTCCTGGAATGGTTTTTGCAGTATTTGTACAGATCCAGTAAGTACAAGTTTGTGATCTGAGTTTGGAATGTTCTATAAAGCACAGACCAGAGATGGGCCAACAGTGAAACCATACACCTGAAGCCTTTTTGAATTGGTGGATTCCACAAGTAGATCCAAATTAAATCCAAAATCAGGAGAAACCTATTTTCTGGTTACCATTTATGATCTTACAAGACTTGTTTAATTCTGTGAAATTATCTGCATTTCAAAATAGCAGAAGAATAGATACACTGAGTTTGCACGATTTTTGCAACTTTCGGTCAAATTCTTACAAAAACAGCTCATGAGATTTCAGCTTCATTGAATCTGAATCCAAATCCATACTGTAAACCCTGCTCTAAAAACCAATCTAGATCTTGACATTATTTCCTTAGCCTTGTTTTAATTCTAGCTTCTGCAGTTTTGTGCATCTGCCGTACCAAAAAGACGCCCCTTTTTCTTCTTTTTCTTTTATTTAAAAGAAAAACTAAAGTGGCCCCTAAACTCATCATGATTCATTTTGCAACTTTCCTTAACATCAACCTTCATTGTTGTCTTGTTGTTTCTGAATAGTCTCTAATTTGTTTACAATATCACCACTGCCATTTTCATTCCTTCGCCATTATAGATTAACAAAATAGCCAGTATGTAAGAAAACCCCCAGCAATTTAAGGTACCAAGTCAGAAAACACGGTTACTCACCTTTGTAACTGTTGTTCTTCGAGATGTGTTGCTCATATCCATTCCAGTAGGTGTATGCGCCGCACGTGCACGTTGGTCGGAGAACTTTTACCCTAGCAACTCCAGCGGGCCGGCAGGCCGCCCCCTAGAGTGGCGCCGCCATGGCGGGTGATATATACCCCTGCCGGCCCGCCCGCTCCTCAGTCCTTTTGCCGGCTACTCCGACGTGGGAGAGGGCGATATATGATAGTGAGCAACACATCTCGAAGAACAACGTTCAAAGGTGAGTACCGTGTTTTTCTTCGAGTAGCTTGGCCGCTCATCATACCATGTCCAGTAGGTGATTGTCCCAAGCCCTCTACCATGAGCCGGGGGTCGGGGTTAGGACGGCATCCTGCCGCAAGCCAGCAGAGCTGAAGGCCGCCTCATCCCTGGACTGCTGCGCCAGGGCCATACATTGGGTAGCCAAAGGTGCACGAGGACCAGGTCGCTGCCCTGCAGGTCTCCTGGATAGCGACTCGTGCGAGCCGAACCTGTCGATGAACCTGGGCTCTGGTAGAGTGCGCCCGTTACTCTGCCCGGAGAAGATGGGCTAGGTCGTAACAGGTTCCTGATACAGGATAGTCACCTATGAGGAAATCCACTTGAGAGGAAACTTGGTAACACCTCTAACCTCGTTCCGCTACGGCCAACAAAGCAATTGGGCGAGACCCTTACGGAATGGTATCGGTAGCTCCAGTGTAAAGGCAAGCAGCGTCTGCGCACGTCTAGGAGTGCTAACTGCTGCTCCATTGGACACAGTGTTCGTGTTTTGGGAAGAAGACAGCAGAGATATGTCTGTTGACATGAAAGGCCGAGACACGACCTATGGGAAACAATGACGGGGTGCGGCCCACAGTTATGCAACTTCCCGAGGAAGCAACGTATTAGGGGATCCATGAGCGGAGGGCGCGCCAGCTCCGACACTCGCCGAGCAGAAAGTGATGCGCACCAGGAATGCCGTCTTCCAGACAAGGTAAAGAAGGGAACACGTAGCAGCGCTCAAACGGGGAGAATTGAGACGGGATAGCACCAGGTTGAGATCCCAGGAGGGGGCGGGGGAGCGACCTGCGGGTAAAGGCTCCGCCCTTGAGGAATCTGGACACCACTGGGTGCGAGAAGACGGAGCTGCCTTCACTCCCTGGGTGAAAAGTGAGATGGCGCTAAGTGAACGCGGAGAGAGGACAGTGCCAGGCCTTACTCCTTGAGACAAAAGGTCTTAGAATGACCGTATGGAAACAGCGTGGGATGGAAGCGCTTTTCGCGCACCAGCACGTCAAACCCTTCCATTGCTACGTATGTCGCCCTGTAGATGGTTTTCTCTCAGAAGGACCTGCCTCTGGGAAGAGCAATGTATTCGCCAAGTTTAGCCACTCAGGAGCCACGCCAGAGGTGGCAGCGACTGAGGTCCGTGACAAAGGCGGCCCGTGGTCCTGTTATTTCAGGCCAGGTGAAGAGGCAGGAAACCGGGTCGACTACTGACAGGTTCAGCAACAGAGAGTACCAATGCTGGCGCCCATGCCGAGCGATCAAAATCAAGCGGCCCTCCCTGCGTCCCTCAAAGGACCTGTGGACTAACGGGAGAGTGGGAACGCATTAAGAGGTCGCGTCAGGGAAATTAGAAAGGCGTCCGCTACGAGCCGCCTCGCGCCTGGAAAGAGCAGAACATCGGGCATTCCCTGTCCTGCGCGTTGCAAAAGGTCCACGCGGGATGCCCCCACTCCGAAGAGCAGCAAGGGCGACGTCCGGGCGAAGGGACCATTCATGGAGCTGAAGGACCGGCTGAGATGGTCCGCCAGGGTATTTCGAGCCCTGGCAAGTAGGAAGCAATCAGGTGACCGCAGTGGGCTAGCAAAATTCCCAACAGTATCGTGCTCCCGGGAAAGAGAGGAGAGTCGTTCCGCCTTGCGTCCGTAGTAAACTGCCATCGTGTTGCGATAAAGACCGAGACACAGCGCCTGACCTGACGAGAAACCGTAGACAAGCCAGGCGACCGCTCTCAACT
This sequence comes from Chelonoidis abingdonii, assembly GCF_003597395.2. Taxonomy (NCBI): domain Eukaryota; kingdom Metazoa; phylum Chordata; order Testudines; family Testudinidae; genus Chelonoidis; species Chelonoidis abingdonii. Next base: position 55,537,923 of record NC_133783.1, read on the forward strand.
CCCTGACGTGATAGCAGGCAGCTCGGAGGAGCAGCGACCCTGGCGGTCCGGAGGTCCCTAGTGCCCCCCATCCAAACTGACGCGTCCGTCGTCAGGGACAGCGAGGCTGGGCTACATGAACCGGCAAGCCCCGCGCATACGACGGACTGATCCTAGCCCCATTGGAGGGAGAGGAGACGCCTTGCGGAAGTGACACCGGTCCACGAGCGCCTGGCTGAACGGAGCTGAGGGATGAGCCAGGATTGTAGGCCGGAGGCGGAGTCGGGCGTGCGCCGCTTGACGAAAGGCGCAGGCTGCCATGTGCCCCAACAGCGTCAGCAAGTGCGCAGGGAGGTCAGAGGTGCCACTGCAAGCCGCGGATGGCTGATAGCGTTGGAACGTGCTGGAGGAAGGACCGCCCGCTATAGTAGAGTCCAGAACGGCTCCGATGAACTCTATTCTCTGAGTAGGGATAGAGTGACTCTCACATTGAGTAGTAGCCGAGGTGCGAGAAAAGGTGGTGACCACCTGCGGACGTTGTCCTGGACTCGATCCTGCGAAGGCCCCCGGATAAAAGACAGTCGTCGAGGTAGGGCGAACACGGGTATCCGCGACGGTGACGCGAAAGGCGACAACTACGGCATGCATGGTGAACACTCCGGGCCGTGGAGAGTGCCGAACGAAGACGTGAATCTCTCTCTGCCTCCCTCGGTGGTGGGAGAGAATTCCGGTCCTCTCGACTCTCCACGGCCCGAGTGGTTCACCAAATGCATGGCCTGGCGTGCCTCTCCGTTCACAGGTCCGATACACTGTCCCTACTCGCGACTGCCTACCGGGCCTCGAGATCGAGTCCAGGAACACGTCCAGTGTCCACCCGCGCACCTCGGCTTACTACTCATGGGAGAGTCACTCTATCCCTCTCAGCAGGCAGAGATCACGGGCCTCTGGACCGACTATAGCCCCGGCGGTCCTCCCCAGACGGTCAGACGCTATCAGCCATCATCCGCGCTTGCAGTCGCACCTCTGACCGTCCCGTGCGACGGCTGACCTGTGGGCACAGGGCAGCCGGCTGCGTCACGGCGCACGCCCCGACTCCCGCCGGCCCCGACAATCCTGGCCTCCTCAGCTCCTCAGCCGGCGCCGTGACCGGTGGGTCACGATTCCGCCAATTGGGAAAAGGGAGGGGATGGATCCATGGAAAGAACTGGTACAGCGCCCCGGGCGCACCTTCAAAAGGACGGCTTCGGACCGGAGGATGGCTTGGAGGGACCTTGAGTTTGGCCCCCGTGGTTGCCAGAGTGTCGACGCCTGCCGCTTCTGTTACGTCTCCTGGCAAAGTCCTGCCTTTGTCTGGGCTGCGGGAAGGCCTGCGCTGTTGTTGCGGCCTGAACGGACGACGCTGCGTTACAGGCGTGTGCATCCCCGAGGGCACGCATAATGACCTGTTGTCCTTAAGACTTGCAGGCGCGGGTCTGTCTTGTCAGAAAATAGGCCCTGGCCCTCGAACGGAAGGTCCTGTATTGTGCTCTGGAGTTCCGGAGGGAGACCAGAGACCTGTAGCCAGGAGATGCGGCGCATAGTGACTCCGGAGGCGATGGTCCTAGCGGCCGAGTCAGCTGCGTCCAAAGACGCCTGCAGTGCAGTGCGCGCGACCCTTCTGCCTTCGTCCAGGAGGGCGGTGAACTCTTGCCGAGCGTCTTTGTGGAGAAGCTCCCTAAATTTAACAGCCGCCTCCCAGGTATTATATGCGTAGCGGCTGAGCAGGCTTGTTGGTTTGAAACCCGCAGCTGCAACGCTCCTGGCGGAATAGACCTTACGGCCGAGCAGTCCATACGCCGCGCCTCCCGAGACTTCGGGGCCGGAGCTTCTTGTCCATGTCGTTCCCTCTCGTTCACAGATTGAACGACGAGGGAACATGGGGCGGATGGACGTATAGATACTCATATCCCTTCGAGGGAACCATATACTTGCGCTCCACACACCCGAGCAGCGGGGGAATGGAGGCCGGACTGCCAGATGGTGGTGGCGTTCGCTTGTATGGTTTTATGAAGGGCAGGGCGACGCGAGTGGGCGCATCTGCCGAGAGTATCGTGACGACCGGGTCGGCAACCTCGGAGACCTCCTCAGCTTGGATGCTCATGTTTTGTGCAACGCGTCTGAGGAGGTCCTGGTGAGCTCTGAGGTCTAGTGAGGGGGGGACCGGTGGTCGTCGTCCCCGCCACTGCTTCATCCGGCGAGGATGACGAGGAGACACCTGGCAGAAGTGGGTCAGGTGGCGGCTCAGAGTGGACCGCTGTCTCTGGCACCTGCGGGGTTCAGTCTCAGGGCGGGTAGGGAGACCGTTCCTCTGCAGGGATGGCGGTGGCGAGAAACCGTAGCCTCTGGAGCCCTGCGCTCTGAACCGGCCGACGTGCAGGAAATGCTGAGACCCCTGGGCTTGTTGGTATGCCCAGGGCGTCCAGAAGCCCCACTGCTGCGGCCATGCTCCTGGTGACCCTCAGGGAAGAGGGCGGCGGACCTGTCAACGTCCAGGTAGACGCTATCCCCGTCTCGAAGAGACTGAACCCTGTCGAGAGGCCACGGGGGGGCGGAACGCGAGAGTAGTGCGAATCCAGCGCCCTCGACGGCGACGGCCTCCTCGGTGCCGGGAGCGGTGCCGTGAGCCATGCCGGTGCCGGATCTGGACGGGACCTGCCACCATCGCGCGGTGCCGGGAGGTCGACCGGGATCTGGACCTTCGGTGCCGTGACCGGCTCTCGAGTCACGGTGCCGGTAGCGAGTGGCTGGAGCCGGAACGGTGCCGGGAGTACCGGGACCGACGTGAAGATGATCGGCGCCGCGAGTACGACCGGTGCCGCGGGGAGAGCGGTGCCGGGACTGCGAGCGGCGCCTCGAAGCAGACCTCCCTCTGGACCGGGATCGTGCCGTGACCTGGATCGGTGCCGAGAGCGAGATCGGTGCCGGACCGGAGAATCCGGGGACGGTGCTCTCATCGGCGTCGGCTTGCCCTAGAAAGTACAACCCGCACCGGCGGTGCCGGGGGTTGGGGCAGCCCAGGCTCCGTCAAGGCGATAAGGTCCCTTGCCGACGAGAATGTCTCGGGCGTAGACGGGACTACGAGCTCAACCCCAGATCTTGGCGGGGAGCTAAGAGGGATCGGACTCGACGGACCTGCCCGGGCCGGAGTCAACGAAGCCAGCCTGGCGCGGCCGGCGTCGGCATCGGGTGCTCCTTCCGGGGCTGCTTAGCCGGGGAGGTAGAGGATGAGAGGACCTCTTCCCAGGAGCCGGTGCGGACGGGCGGTGCCGTTGCGCTTTTCGCGGTGCCGGAGGGATCCGGTGCCGGGAGCCGCGCTCGGTGCCGACGGCGCGGGGTGAAGTGCCGCTTCCATAAGGAGCGTCCGGAGGCGTTGGTCTCGCTCCCTTCTTAGTCGCGGCCGGAAGGCTTTGCAGATGCGGCACTTCTCTGGGATGTGTGATTCCCCCAGGCACTTTAAGCAGGCGTCGTGGGGATCACTGGTGGGCATCGGCTTTTTACAAGCCGAGCACGCTTTGAATCCCGGCGAACCAGGCATCCGCCCGGCGCCGGGCGCGGGAGAGGGCTAGAGCCCCGAACCCGCTAATTAACTACTATATATACACAACAACAACTATAACTACAACTATATAATACTAAATAAACTACAAATAACTGTAACTATAACGATAACGAGAGAAGCTAGGGACATGGAGGTCAGCTATGCCGCGCTCCACAGTTCCAACGACCGACACGGCGGTAAGAAGGAACTGAGGAGCGGGCGGGCCGGCAGGGGTATATATCACCCGCCATGGTGGCGCCACTCTAGGAGGCGGCCTGCCGGCCCGCTGGAGTTGCTAGGGTAAAAGTTCTCCGACGAACGTGCACGTGCGGCGCGTACACCTACTGGAATGGATATGAGCAAGCACTCGAAGAAGAACAGCACTTAAGTGCATGCTTAAGTCCCACTGATTTCAGTGGGAGTAAGCACATACTTCAAGTTAAATGTGGGTTTAAGTGATATTCTGAATAGGGATGCGTTCTTGAATCAGGGCCTAAGAGAGTTACAACAACAGTCTCTAGTATCAGGCATTTATTTCCTTCAGCCTCTTAGACACCCTTCATTTATACAGCTATTGTGTCCTGGCACTTTATCTCCCTCCATTGTTCATTCTTTGAGCTGATCTTGGATGATGATGAAACTTAAAAAATGTATATTATCTCAATTATTTGGCCTCTAACACCTTGTGACTGGGTTGCCCTGCTTACCACTGGATGGCACCACCTCCGGGCGGTTCTGGGGATTAGCTCAGTCAGGCCAACACCCCTTTCTGGGGCTACATCCCGTCCGTTTCTCCTCTGCAGCCCCTCTCTCACTCTTAGGAGCCACCGCTGTCCTCTTTGTGACTCATCTCTCTGGCTAGGTCACTATACATATTCCCCCTTTCGGGGGAGAGTGTACCAAAGTTTCTGCTCTCTGGCAGTCTTCTGTTGCACTGCCTCACACTGCCACTCCTGCAGTGGCTGGCAATGGAATCCGGGCCCACTCTCTACTCCAGGTTCTAGCTCAGCGACTCTCTACACTGCATCCAAGATCTGTTGCACCCCATACCTTGCTGCATTTCCCTTGGTGCTTTCCTAACCATCTGGCTCTCCCTTTCTTCTCTGGGTCTGCCAGCTTTACTCCTCCCAGGGAGTGACTACAGGCTGCAGCCTTTCTCAGTAGCCCCTATCTGCTGCCTGCTCCCTGGCTTTCTGGAAGACTTGGCTGTTCCTGCACAGGTGAGTTTCTCCTAATCAAAATAGGCGCTGACTCTGTGGGTGCTCCGGGGCTGGAGCACCTGTGGGGAAAAACTAATGGGTGCTCTGCACCCACTGGCAGCCAAGCTCGTTGCCCTGCTCCGCCACCTCATCTCCGCCTGCTCCCCTAAGCACGCCACATCCCCACTCCTCCATCTATCTCCCAGTGCTTGCGTTATGAGCTCCGGGAGGGAGGGGAAAGGAGCGGGAAAGTGGCGCGCTCAGGGAAGGAGACGGGGAAGAGGCAGGGACAGGGTGGGGATCTGAGGAAGGAGTTCAATAGGGGCAGGGAGGAGGTGGAGTTGGGGCAAGGACTCTGGAGAAGGGGTTGAGCGGGGGTGGGGCAGGGGTGGAGTTGGGGTCGGGCCGGGGGCAAAGGAGGGTTGAGCACCCACTGGCGCCAGCACAAGTCGGCGCCTATGCTCCTAATTAGGGTTTTTCTCTCAGCCATAATTCCCCTCTCTATCCTTCCAGTTTGCCACCTAATAGGCTAATTGATCCCTCTGGCCTGCCCTAAGCCCTTTAGGGCAAGGAGGAGGACACCGCCTATAAAACTCCTATCACACTCCTATAAAACTCAGGATGATACAGGAGGCATGTTTCTCAAAACAAAAGATGAGCTGCACATTTTCTGCAAGTTTCTTCTCTCCTTCTTCTGATTGAAATATACAGACAGTGGGGCTTGTGCACTGTTTCTCATATAATCCTCTACAAATATTACAATTATCCAGAAAAAAAATCAAATTTTTTAAAGTGAAAATGTGTTAGATTTTCCTAGGACCTGTCTTGCATACTGGCTTCCTATAGCAAAGCTAATTAAGTTTTAGGTTGGTCTGATGTGTCAAAAATCGCTCCAGTCACAGAACTGAACCCAAGTAGACTAGACAGAATTTCTTCATTCAAACCGTGTCTGAGAGAAAGCTACTCTTGAGACTGTGCAGAAGTACGAAAGGTCCCCGAATTGATCATATTTGTTTCTGCTTACTATTTCTATCTCTCTTCAAAATATCCTGACAGAATGTAGATTATGGGCTTGCTACATAAGTTCCTTTGGAAAACAAGGGTAACAGTGAGCCCTAGGAGGAACGGATTCTTGAGGGGTGGTGTTTTTGTTTTTAACTCTGTTCACTCCTCTCAAATTTTCCTCTGAGCTAAGGCGACACATCAGATAAGGTCTATGGTTCCTTGAAAAATAAAAGGTAAAAAGAAAAAAAGGTAGTAAATCAGCAAAGATGTTATACTGGGAATATAGCAAATACCCTACATTTGGGACACAATTTCCATCTATGGGGTTAAGCAAAGCAACTTTTTGTTGAATAAGTGTCAAGGTCTCATAGGAATCTAGATTCTCCACACACACAAAAAACAACACACCAAATCTTTGGTCTCATTTCAATATGCTTGAAAGAGGTGAATGCTCTAACTAGCAGAGAGTGTTGCAGATTCGGCATTGATTTAGTAGAGTTGTGTTTGGAAACTGGCACAGTGCATTACCAGATTATGTCTCTTTTCCTTCCTGTTTCATTAGTTCCTCACTTTCATAAGCACTAAAAACAAACAAGCAAACAAACAGAAAAGCACACAAACCATCAATTAGGAGAACAAGGACAAGGAAAATCATTGTGTACACTGCATACATTAATTATGTAAAAGATAAAATGGATGCAAGATGCAAAACCAGAGATTACAACACTCCTTGTTACATTTCTGAATCTGTGGGAATAAGGAGGAATTATCTTGATAATTTACTAAATATAGAAGACCCTGAAAAGACTGCATCAGCCTTGCATCAATTTCTTGGTTGCATTTCCTGACTGACTCCTACTTTTGGCATACTGGGCTCAATTCTCAGCTCTGGACAAACTGCACAGCACAGAACTCAAAAGTGGGGCATGCAAAGGTGGTTGTATGGCACATTTGTGTACTCCTGTTCTGGGATTTGCCCAGTCTCCCAAGAAAATTACAGCAGTCCCACATTTGGTTGCCAGCAGCCAGTTGTATCAGTTCTATACCACTAAAGGAATCCTAACACCCCAGGGGGCAGATTGCCTGCAAGATCCCACAGTTTTCTAGCACCAGAGCAGTTTACAGTGGCCATGAGATAACAAGAAAGCTGGCCTGTTTAAATGGAAAGATAAGTAAATCTTGTCAAGGCACTGTGAACATATTGGCTAGTTGCACCTAAATTCTGCAGCAAGGACCCTGAATTCTGCAGCATTCAGGTGCAGCAGCTTCAGGGAAAATCAAAACTGGAGGTTTTTATTGAATGAAAATGACTAACACAATCAGAAAAGTCATGTTGTCACTTATTTATACCTTTATTCATATTAAATTCAATTTGTTTTAAACTCTACCTTTTCGGTTTTGGTTTTCAATATGCTGCAGATTAGTGTATTGACAAGGTAGAACGGCATTCCAGAAACTATCAAAGAAAAGATTTTGGCAGTTTCTAGGGAACATTTGAGGCCTTTGCCACCAAGATAGCATGGGAGGCTATTTAGGATTATGAGACAAACAAATTGGCTAGATGGCTAACATGAACAGCAGTGAAATAGTTAATACTGATAATTAAACAATCACCATCAGGTTTCAGCGTTACAATCCTTTTAAATGAATCGGAGCGGGTCATATCTCTATTGTAGTTTTTGTAGCTGTTGCATTATATTGTAGTTTTAAACTGTATGCAGATTCACAAATCAGGTTGCACTGCATCAGTTCACACTCTGCTCCTATTTGGAACGTTATCTTTGTAACCATGAAGCTAGAAAAAGATTTTTTTGTTTTTAAGGAAAGTTCTGATTCTGAAACACAACTCCGCTGCAAGGGGCAGATTCTGCAGGACTGCAGAGAACGCAGACCCCTGGAGTATGGTGACTATATCAAGATTGTTTTACAAAACTTCACGTTTACCAAAAAGATTTTTTTAGTATAAAATGATTCTTATTACTTTCAGTGTCAACTTTCACACTTCAAGACAAAAGCCATCCATTAAGTGGGGTAAGGAAAAAACTCATCCTAATTCCACCTTCTTCAGAAGCATTTGGTACTGGCCGCTGTTGGAGTTAGATATGAGTCTATCAGGACAACTGACCTGATGTGGTATCTTCACAGTTTTTGACTTTTCCAACTGGTATGCTCTTTAATACAATGCTCGTTCTCAAAGGTTGTCAAATAAGTGATAAAACTCTCTAGAAATAAACATACCTCCTCTACTAGGTTTGTATATAATTCTGCAAAAGAAAAGGAATTCTAAAAGTAAATAAATATATGGGAGGATTAGAGAAGCAATATACAAAAGTATTTCCTCATTTTGGGTTAAATAAATAGAAGTCCCCTTTCTAGCTTTAACCAGGAAATATTCCTTCATAGAGAGGTATGCATTATTTAGAATCTCATTTAGATTATATTAATGCTAGTGTGCCTATATACATATACACACACAGACAGCGCACAGATTCCAGTCCAAAATTAAACTCACAATTCTATCATGCCATTCTGGATTGATCAGCAGGGGATTTTAACATTAGCCAAACACCAATACAAACACAGAACTCTCTTTAGTTGTTAGCTGTTAAAACTAAAGCTGAAACCTTTTAGCCATAATGAAGGAGTTTACAGGGTTCTTAATCCCTGTACCCCACCCTGATTCTCCAGTGATCTCGCTGAAAGCTTTAAAACAGCCCACACCACTAACACGGTGCAGAGCCTGTCGAACATGCTGATCTGCTCATGATTACTCTTTGCCACTATAAAACAATCTAACTCCTCAAGTGAATGGAGTCTGTAGCAACAATGGTGTTATTGACTTGTTGCTCCAGCTCTATTTAGTTATTACCCTCGAGGCCACAATCAATAGACTTTGCACCAAGTCAGCCTAATAAATCCCAGGCTTTCACTGGAGCTTTGCCAGAAACTGCAAGAAAATCTATGGCAGTCAAACACTTAAGAGTATGAATAACAGAGAAAGCTGTACTGACAGCTGTATAAATTAATTAACAAGGAATGTTCTTATTCTTTTAAGAAGATCATAATGCATGTTTATCGTGATTTAAGGAGTCAGAGGCTGAGCAACAGAAAAATCACCTTTATGCTCTCATTAAAAAAAATATCAGAGGTCTGATTAAAATCAGAAACAGCCTTTTGCCTGGGATCGGCCATATATGTATTTTTCCAATTACTCAATGTGCAAAAATTTATACATTCATATTACCAAGGCGGCCATTTCATTATTCCAAGTTTGATTTGAAAAGCAAACCAACCCTCAAGATGTTGGGCATTTTGTGTTTACAGTGCATTCTATCTCAGTAAATGTTGGTTATTAGGCGTTTGTGTTACCAGATCCTTCCTCTGCAGTGGGGAATTGAATCCTGCTTGTAATGCAGTGATTAAAACACAAACAAAGGTGGGGTGGGGGAAATCAGTCGGTTGTTCAAGTAGTAAGAGGTCGGTCACTAGTGAATTACAGGTTCTTTCAGTTCCTCAAGTAAATATTCTGCAGACTCAGCTCTGAGCTGCCCCAGATCATACTGTCCTGAGACACTCTGAACCTACTGCAGCAAGAGCTTGGTGCCAGTCCAGGAACAGAAGAATCTTCTTTTTGCAGGTTGAAAACAAATGTAACAGATCAATAGGCTCTTAGAAGATATTTGTTGCCCCAGTGGTACTTTCTAGAAGCAGTCAGCTTTCCTAATGAGGGTCACAGCATTTACAGGAAGCAAGGAACTAAGGTCAGCTAGCCAGCTGTTCGGGCACCTGACACTTAGGCCTTAGCTACATTGGCGCTTTACAGCGCTGCAACTTTCTCGCTCAGGGGTGTGAAAAAAACACCCCCTGAGCGCTGCAAGATACAGCGCTGTAAAGCGCCAGTGTAAACAGTGCCACGCTGCAAGCTAAACCCCATCAGGATGTGGAGTACGTGCAGCACTGGGAGACCTCTCTCCCAGCGCTGGCACTGCGATCACACTCACCCTTCAAAGCGCTGCCGCGGCAGCGCTTTGAAGTTTCAAGTGTAGCCATACCCTTACAGTGCAGTTAAGGGGTATGATTGTGAGTGTATATAACCTTTTGGTAAAGACAAATGCTTTGTCTGGTTGGCTGCAGCTTTTACATTTTGGGGAGGGAAAGCTTGGGCAAAAGGGACGAACTGTGCTGCTAGTATGGCAGATGTGTGTTATATCTGCCTCAGTAACTCTGCCCCACAACTTCCAAAAAGCTGGGATCATTATACTCCAGGAGGTGGAAGAAATAATCTCTACCACACTGTTCTAAAACAGGCACATGCTAACCAGTAGGGTTGCCAACTCGCAAGGATTCTCCTGGAGTCTCTAGGAATTAAAGAGTTATCTTTAATTAAAGATTACAGCACATGATTTAACCTTCAGGAATACATCTAACCAAAACTGGCAAGCCTACCGGACAGGCCTCTAGGTTCAAGCAAACATGATGGGAAGGAATTGGACCTATATTCAAAAAAAAGTAACACTGATTTGGTAATTTACTGAATTAGACTTAAAACAATCAATAATTGGTTAATGTCTGTGAAACATTTAGAACATGGATTATGACAGTCCTTTACTCCTGATTTTAAGTACTACCATTGCATTAAAAACTCCCACCGTCGTTTTCTACTTCTATTGCTGCCTTCTTCCCTCATTGTCTCTAAGATTTCTGTAGCACCTCTTCCTTCAAATATTTGTTCTCCTGTCCCGATCTTAATTTTTTTAGACGATCATCCTTCAGTGACAATTTCAGTAACACTAATTACAAACACAGGACACTGATGCAGATATACATTCAAAGCCCTGAGACAAAACCTCATTGCTTTCCTTTGTGAAAACATGAACACACATTTTCAACCTAATTCCTTAAACTTTTGTTAACCCTTGATACCATAGTTATGGCTGAGAAGGCATTTTGAGTTTTTAGACTGGGTACTTGTAATTTTCTGGAAATATACTCCTTTGCCTTAACATTTATTTATTTATTAATGTATTATTTTTACAGCCTCAAAGTGCTTCCTCACCCCCCCCTTTTTTTTTTTTTTTTAAAACTGAGTTCAGTTTATTTCACTGTTTTTGTGTTAACTGAGCACTGAAATAAAGGGTTTTTCCCATGTTTGGATTAGAAATATTTCAGATGTTGTTTTGCATTTTAATGTCAAAAATGGCTTTGATTTATTACTTCATCATTCATATATACACAGTCGCTCAGTGAGGAACATATACTCGCCTAAGTTGGAACTGAAAGAACTGATTTAGAACATGGGCCAAGTTTTCAAAAGTGAGGTGATTTTGATTGCTAACTCAGAATTAGCTCAGCCTCCACCCTCTGAAAATCAGACCTTATTAAGATGTTTTCCTCTCAGACCCAGCAAAATCATGAACTACTTTTGAAACTCTGGGACTGAGAATTAATTTAAAATACCATAACAGGAAGGCGATAGCTCAAGCCATTGGCAGCATACCATGTAAGACAGAGGTGGGCAAACTATAGCTCACGAGCCATTTTAAGCTGATCCCTGAGCTCCCGCTAGGGAGTGGGGTCTGGAGCTTGCCCTGCTCCAGTGGGGTGCAGGGTCGAGGGGCCGCACCATATGATTCAGCTCTGCTTTGGCACTCCAGCCGGGGCGCAGGGTCGGAGGCCACACTATGCAGCTCCCGGAAGCCACAGCATGGCCCTGCTCTGGCTCCTATGTGCTCCAATGGCCCCCTCTGGCGCTCCAATGGGAACTGCAGGGGCAATGCCTGTGGATGAGGCAGCGCCTGTGGATGGGGCAGCGCCTGCGGATGGGACAGAGTGCAGAGCTGCCTGGCTGTGCCTCCATGTAGGAGCTGGAAAAGGGACATGCCGCTGTTTCCGGGAGCCGCTTGAAGTAAGTGCCACTGGAAGCTTGTACCCCTGGCCTCTCCCCATGACCCAACCCCAGCCCTGATTCCCCTTCCACCCGCCGAAACTCTTGGTTCCAGCCCAGAGCACCCTCCTGCACCTCAAACTTCTCATGCCCAGCCCCACCCGAGCCCGCACCCGCAACAAGATCCCTCACCCCCACTTTTGTGAGCATTCATGGCCCACCATATAATTTCTATTTCTCAATGTGGCCCTTAGGCCAAAAAGTTTGCTCATCCCTGATTAGGGTGACCAGATGTCCCGATTTTATAGGTACAGTCCCGATATTTGGGGCTTTGTCTTATACAGGTGTCAATTACCCCCCACCCTGTCCCGATTTTTCACCCTTGCTAACTGTTCACCCTATCCTTGATCTAAGATGACCACATCCCATTGTCTGATGCCAACAGGGCAGTTTTATTTGCACAAGCCCTGTGAAATAACGCCATGATTTTTGGGTCCTGGATTATCCTCATGATCCTTCCTGCGTCCTCTCTCTTCCATTGTGCTTCTGAATATGCAGTCATTGTACTACGTTAACCACATTGCAGTTATAGCGAAGGTTGAGACAAAGTTAAGAACGTAAACAATATGTTTGCACTTTAGCACACATGCATAAGGACACAGGGTGACCTAGGCTGAGGTTCAAAGAACTAAGTTTGCAAAAGGACCTTAAATTACAACACTGAAACTGCAAGCTGGGAAGATGCAACTAGTAACACTGGAGGGCTGCGCTGTGTCAGGGAGTCAAAAAGGCTGAGGAGAGGTGGCTGAAAGAGAAACGGTCAGAGGAAAGCTCAGCAGGTCTCAAGGGCTTATGCCTGCACCTTATGGCTGCATTACGTGTGGCAAGGTCTGTCACTTAAAAATAGGACTTTTTAGCCACTTATGATGCTGCAGCATGACATACACAGCAACTGGACTGCTTTGGTGCTTACACCATCATCTTTTGAGATGGATGGTTGCCACACACATATGCACAATACTCAAATTCCTATGGATGTGGGAACCATAACTTTGAATTTTCAGATTTGGGTGTTTTTGCCTTTTCAGACAAAACGAGGCATTCATATAGATTTTTTTTTTTTTTTTTTTACATTTAAGAGCAGTCAGTCTTCTGACTCTGAAAATGTAAACTCTACATGCTTTCAGATGGGATTTTTTAAAAAAGTTAATGCAAAAAAAACAGTATTTTGCTATTCCAAGGATTCAGGCTTTTTGTTAACAGTAATTATAGCTGGAAAGTTAATCTTGTCACCTATCTCTGCTCAATGACAATTTTGGTCTTTACAGGAAGAAAGTTTAACATACAAAACGACTCTTGTACTAGCTGTAAAATCCCTTTTTAAAATATATTGGTTTAAGTCTTATTTATTAACTTGAACTATGATAACACTTGTGAAAATTACTTCAGGGGAATACAGTTCAAGTCTCTTCACATCTGGGTACTGAAGTTCATTACCTGGCCATAGAAATAAAGACTGAGGGGCATTTCGCAGCCATGAATGCCATGTGCTGTGATACCAGCAGACTTTGCAAGCTAAGCATGACGTCAAAGGAAGACTGGCAAAGAACATTTAGGAGCTACAGAAAGTGATGGTGTGGAATCTATAGTTGGCACCTTTCCCTCCGAGTCAGTATTGCACCAATCCAGCATGTTGTTAGGGAAATACTGGAAATGCTATTTTCCTGATGAGATGTAAAACTGAGTTCTTTACCAGTTATGAGTCATTTAAAGATCTCCTGATAAGAGTAAGGACATTATAATCAAATTCCAGCACAGGTAATTACATTTTGCCTACCCAAATTCCCATTGAACATTGTATCCTCCTTACTTTCTTAAAGTCGTGTGTAGTGTTCCTGGGCTCTTTTTAAAGATCTGCTGCAGATCAGAGGTTGGGGAAGGGATCCCTATATGTATCTCTCCACTACCTACTTCAAAGAGCGCTGTCAAAGTTTAATTAACATACCTTGAGTTTCTCACACGAAAGATGCCTCCAGGAGTGCAAAAGCCTATTTATTGCCTAGCACTACAGTTCTGCCTAGCACTTGATAGTGTCCCCGACAAAATCCAGATGACACACGAAAGAAGGGGTTTGACCAAAGATGCACTGAAGAATTTCTGATGTCCTTCTCTGTAATGTCGTCTTGAGGATATCACCCATTTCCCCATCTGCATCAAGTTTAAACTTCATCATTCTTGCCTTCAGAGCCCTGCATAATCCCAAACTGGCTTACATTTCTGACCTCATCCCTTATTGTGTCACATCTCACTTCTTTGCTATGACAATGATGCCCTGGTGCCTGATTTTTTCCATATATATCTCAGTAGCTTCTACTCTGGCACCCTATATCCTTCCCAATTCTCACCCACCAAGCAATAAACTACTGAATTCAAATCCTTAGGTCAGACTCACTTCTTCCATAACTCTCATGAGAAATAAGACACGGATAATTATTTTTCAAAATGAATGCATCATCAAATTTACACTGAGAAACTGCAGGATTTTGGTGCCATTTGCTTCCTTCCTCATCCTCTCACTTCCCTATTGTCTGCTATTACCACTGGTCATTGCATCACAAGTAAAAACTTGACGCATGTCTCTGCACTGATGCTGTAAAATGTCTGCCTCACTTTTGGGCATCATAACAATAATTAATAATTAGTTATCAATAATCAAATAATAATATGAATCTTCCTTCCCTAAGTACCTCAATTTTTCTGCTTATACATGAGTAAGTACAGCAATTCCCAGAAATGCTGCCACTGGAAGGTAGAATTTTCAATAAATTACATCACTCTGTCAACTAATCAGTGTGTTACTTACTACTCTATATTATTATTATTCCTGGAAATGCTGCCTTCTGACATGGCATTTTGGAACACTGAAAAAATAGTGGCAACCACAGGGGGTAGACAGCGGTAGCCAACAACCCATGTACCCACAGGTCTATGTTGCCAGAGCATCATCATTTTATTTCTCTGGCTTTCGCCTTCTACAAAGTTGGCCAAGCAATCCCAATTTATTACAGACAGTCATATGATGGAGGAATGCTTCAGAACAGATTTAAAAAAAAAAAAGCAAACTCTTGTCTGAAAATTGTATAAAGGAAAAACTGGAGGAACTGAAATAATAAATTTTAATTTAAGCTTCTTAAAATACCATCCTACTTAAATGCAATTTGGGTAAAGGCTTTAAAGCTTGCTTACCTCCTCTGGCTAGTTTTCTAATCTAGAATGTCTGCTATCTAACTTAATCTTATCTAGCTCTTAGGGTGATAATGCTGAACAACCCTGGCCCTGGAATACACAGGCCAAATTACAAGCAGGGAATGTTGTTCTGTCCACAGTGTCTGGCAAGGTGCAACAAAAAAGAAACATTCTTGTAAACCAGACTATGGTAACATTCTATGGAACTGAGCCCTCAATGATTCATTCATTTCTATCAAACGTTCTGCAACTAATTGGAGTTGCAAAAAACAACAACAACAAAAAAACCCCAAACCAAAACAACAACAAAAAATCAGAGAAAAAACTTCTGTTTTTTGTCCTGTATTAATTGGAGTGGTGCCTACCAACAGCTTCTCAGAATCTGTGAAAACTCATCCTCTCTCCAACTAAGGCTGTTATTTACTTGTGTTGCTCCAAAATTCTTTCGTCATGATAAAGTGGATCAACCCAATCTAAATGTTTTGATCTATTACATATGTGGAAAATGAGACACTGGCACAAGAAACGCAGCTGCTTTCTAAGCGCTGTGTCTAAACGACCTCTACTGCACAGCATGGGGGCAAGTGAATCAGCGTCTTCCAATGGAAATTACTTTATGTTCGAGTCTCCATGTAATATGGGAAAGGAAACTGAAAGGCTACTTTAAATGACAGAATTAAGCTAGATGTTACTTGCAAATTGATTAATTTCCTCAACAGATAGATTGATCTAATGAATTTTCTCTTTTGTACTGTAAGTATTCTGCAACTGTTCTGACACAAGAGAGCTACAATAATTTAAACCAATCTGGAATCCATTTTAAGGGACATGATCAAATTTGACCTAAAATTAAGAATAAAAGTGAAAACAATATAAAAAAGCCCGGAAAAAATATGTTTGGGTGACATTTAAAATAAAAGAAAACATTTCTAGGTAAACAAACATGTTCCAGCAAGATTTGTAATCCAAATATTGTAGCACTATGTTAGTGCTTAAGAAGCTGAAAGTGAATTTTACTAAAAATGTAGGTGAAACTGACTTGTCCATTGTCATTGCCCAAGCACAGACAAATGTCAACAGTAAACAAACAGCAAAGAGAGCGAAAAGCAAATTAGATATTTTTAATCAGTCAGTTTTAATTACCTAAGGTCAGTCTGTGGCAGTTTTAATACTCTAATGTGTTAGCAGACATGTAAAATGTCTTTACATATGGTACTAATAAAATGTTGAGGCACAGGGCCATATTCCTAAAGGGCCTCTAGAGTGTTCCTGTGTGTCAATCTGCATGTGCAAATTATCATGTGCATGTAAAAATCAGTGCATCCAACCATCAGTATGCACATACATATAGCTGTGCACTCAAATTCTCCAAACAAGCATTTCAGGGGCCTCTTTTAAGATTTGACGCAGGGTGGTTGGATTGTAGCAGGAGATCCAAGACAATTCAAATTTAGTTTAAGAATAGCTAAACTTCATTGTTTCCGTGCCAATTCCAAGCAAGTTCCCTTATCTTTTTCCTGTTTCAACTTTACTATCTGAGTTCCATGTTAAAAAAAAAATATTCCCAGACTAATTCCATTCAGATGCAGTATCCAATCCCACTTTTCACACTTTATTCAGTCACACAACAATTTAAACCTCACAGCTGAATCTGGAACTCCAAATGCAATATGATTGGTTGCATTATCTCCTGTGAATGGAACTCAAGAGAACATGTGTGGATGCCTTGCAGCCATATGAAATAACCCCCCTGGCATCCATATCATAAGTGATTAGCCACCCCTCATTAGAATTCAGGTTGCCAACTGAGTTCAGAACTTTCACATCCTATGTTATTTACAGGAAACGTTTACATAGTAAAAAAAACTTGATGTGGTCAGTAAAACTAATATAAAAGAACGGCTATTTAAGTTCTTCGGTGGGAAGAGGCAACACAGAGCACAAAATTGTCCATGACAGCAATAAATCAGAACACTGAAGAGAGTTTAATGAGGCCACTGAATAGAAGGTAGGAAAAGGAAGTGTAAGGTCAGCTCTTATAGCAAGAAGAAAATTGATTATATCTACCCCAATGGTGATAAATATAGTGATATCAACTGTCTTGCAGCATAGCTGCATGGAACAGAACTCATTTTACTAGCCTGCAAAATTACATCTGGGTTTAAACGCAAAGGTGACAAATTGAATTGGCATGAAGAATAATGTTGGGCTTTGTAATTTTTTAAAACTATGTTATTATACTGAATAAGACAAAACTTATGTTTAAAGGAAGGCTTTATTCGTCTCACACATGATCTTAAGAAACCAAGGAAGGCTTTTTTCTCCCCCTGAGTCAGTATAATAATGGTAGTTTTGTTTAAGCTGCTTGTTTGTACAAAAGCCTGAAGATATGTAGGCCTCAGTGTAATCCTATAGCTGAGAGTAAGGCCTAAATGAAAACAAATCTTACTAGCAGATCTTCTGTTTTAAAGACAACTCTATTCAAACAGACTACGCTGATTATACTCCAAGATAACTTGGCACACCACTTAAGGTTGATCACTTTAGCAAACATGAGTTCTGTGTTGTAATTTTCTAGTCTTTCATTTTGCAGGATAGCAAAGACCCCCACAACTACCTCATTAGAGAGTTACATAACTTCAGGCCAACAGATTCTTCAGAGAGCGAGAGAGACACACACAGAGAGAGAACCAGAAGCAGAAGCCAATTTAAAAGGTTTGCATTAGATTCTGATATGATATTTGATTTTATTGCTCCTGAATGATGAAGAATAGTTTCCATTTTCTCTCTCTCACACACACAGACTAAATACAGCATACATTGATGGCATCCTGATTTTCTCCAGGCCAAAGAAGAGCTACACAAAATAAATGAAAATGACGTGCAAAAATGACAATGACTGTCCTTTTCTGAAATAATTTACTATTATTCTGAAATGGAAACAATTCATATTTATCTAGGCAAAAAGGACTGAATATTGGAAACTAAGAGAGAGAATTAACCCTTAAAAAGGAATGATGTCAGAGCATTATCTTTAGCAAATAAAATTCTAGAGTGGGTATCAGAATTCCTGCCAGTCATCTTCCACACTGTAGGTTGACACAGCCATCCATTTTATTTTGATCAGTAGAGGAAATGTAAAATACTTTCACTTTTGTGTTAGAATTTTAGAGATTTTTTTTTTCCCTTTCCTGCTGAACACACACAGGAGGAGGCTGTAGAACTTTGCATGCAAAGTGATTGCTCAGACAGTTCACCCTCACCAAGTTTCCTCCAATTTCTTGGAGTGAAGGCAGTGTGGCCGAGTGGCTAGGGCACTGGACTGGGACTGGACTGGATTCTATTCCCAGATCTACTTTTGCTTGATGACCTTGAGCAAGTCACTTCATCGCTCTGTGCCTCAGTTTCCCCATCTGCAAAATGGGGATAAAGATACTAAACTCTTTTGAAGTGCTATGAGATCTACTTACATAAAATTAGGTATTGTATTATTCTTCTGCCAAAGAGGGGTAGGGATCCACAACAGAAAAAGCTGAAGGTCCAGCCCTAAAATCTCATGGGGCTATTTGCACTGAGCCTCTCCGTACCAATTCATTGCAACCTGATCAACACCTAGTTTTCAGCGAAATCTCTCATAGCTGCTTCTGGAACTCCTCATTAAGTACGTGTGTGGGGGCGGGGGGGTTCCTGCAGCAGGGAGAGGTTCTGTGCAAGAGAGAACACTGTCTGTTGCTGGATTACTTTTTGCAAGGAATTTCCTGTGGGAACGTTTGGGAGTTGAGGGGCAGGGAGGAGGGACTAAATACATTCCACCCACAGTCCCACTCATCCTAGGTGTGGAGCCCACTATAAGTCCTTTCTAGGGTCTCAAGAAGATGTGGAAAACGGTGCAGGTAAAATTTCAGACCCTCCCCACGCCAATCCACACATAAATCAGGAAAAATGACTGGGACTGTTTGAAAATTTACTCTATTCATGACAGGCTCCATTCACCACAGGCAGAGTACAAGTTTTAGCAAGTCTGTTGTCCTCAGTAGGAGCTTTATTAACTCAAGAGTCCACTGAGTCAGGAGCTCTTTAGAACAAGGATTATGGATCTTTGAGGAAAATAAAGTCTAAACAGGGGTGGTGACGGATCAACCTTGAAAGGATCAATGACTTGGTTTAGATTCTTAGTGTAACTTTCAGAAGCCTTCTCGTTTTCTCTTCAGCCCCTGCATCTCTGGCTTCTCTCTCGCAAGAAGGTCCTGGCTCCCTTCCAATCACCTGGACCCTTGTCATCCTTCCTCCCTGATACCTGCCTACTCTGTCCTCCATCTTGGACCTTGTATGTCTCCTTCCCCACTCAACTCACTCACTCTCTCTCAAGTCCCCTGGTCTCCTTGAATCTGACGAGGCACCCTCTAGCTTTTCTCACAAGTCCATTATCTATTTAAAGTTCCAATCACCATAGTACCTGAGCACATTCACAGGGATACTGTGGGAATAGACTGATAAATATTTAATAATAATAATATATGAACGTATACCTATCTCATAGAGCTGGAAGGGACCCTGAAAAGTCATTGAGTCCAGCCTCCTGCTTTTGCTAGCAGGACAAAGTGCTGATTTTTGCCCCAGATCCCTAAGTGGCCCCCTCAAAGACTGAACTCACAACCCTGGGTTTAGCAGGCCAATGCTCAAACCACTGAGCTATCTTTCCTCCCTCCCCACTTCCTGTGGCAATGAGTTCCACAGATTAATTATGCATTGTATGAAAAAAGTATTTTCTGATTCTGAGAGCTTGTTGGGGCAGAAGTTATTTTTAATTGGGATCAACTATTTTTGTTTTAAACCAATCTGCACATGCGTTCATTTACTGTGGAATGATGGCGGGTGTGACACTTTTGATCAGAGCAACACAACTGACTGATTACCATATTTTGTTTTTTTTAACAGGTTCTTATTCATACTCATCATTTGCTTGTTTTTTCAAAAATGAATTTTCAGGACACCATAGCTAAGTTGTCTCTCTGATGCTGCTGAAGTCAGTACAGCAGGGGAAGAAAGAAATGGATTTTATTAAGTTTATTAGCAGCTACAAACATGATACTTCAGTGCTGGAAGGAAAGTAATCCACCTACACAATTTGAGAGGAATGAACATTTGGCTTCAACTACAGTTCATATGTAATATATAAAACTGGTTTCTCTATTGGAAGTCCTCTGGGGTCAGTTTTTACACAACCTTGATCAAACCAAGAATTAAAGTTTCAGCTGGCTTCCATTCCCGTACAGCAATATAATGTACATGCTTGTACTACTGGTCTTATTGCTGCTACTCCTCTTCGCATCAGTATTTCCTCCAGCTTATCTTTTTTCCCTCCCTTCCCTTCTTTCTTTGAATTAAAAATTTCAGTGATTTTTAAAAATAGATAATGTACTATTAATGAAATGCAGAAAAGTCAATCATATAAATATGAGAGAATGAACCACTTAAAAAACAAGCATCCACACAAAACCATATACAGAATTGCTATACAGAAGAGGACATTAGCAATGGGCAAAATAGACGTCTAGGATAGATAATTCTACAAAAAAACCCTCTGAAGCTAAAAATAGCTAGATCCAACTTAAACAATATAATATCATAATGAACCCTGGAAGCCAGAGAGGAGAGGCCACATTAGGGAAAGCTGATCTTGCGACAAATCAGGAAATCCGGTCCTATTGTACCTCTGCCACAAACTTCCAACGTGGCTGTGATCAAGTCACTTTACATCTCTGTGCCTCTGTTTCCCCATCTGTAAAATGAGGATAACACACTCATTCAAAGTGACACAGTGAGGCTTAATTCAAAACTACAGTGCTTTGAGATCCTGGGATGCAAGGTGCTATCTAAATGCAAAGTATTGTTCTTGGACACCACATGCAGTAACCTTACCATAGATAGTGGTGACATGTCCTGCCTTCCATGTTACTAGGTGAAAAGGGACTTGATTCATCCCTCAACATGCATAGGGTGTCCCTACTGCACCCCTGAACCTGTGGAAGCACCTGAAGGCCAGATAATTGTGGTGCAGTTACTCTTGCCTTCCAACAGAGGTAGAAAGCTTTGAAATTTGTCCAAGAGCCCTGTTAGAAGAGGCTGCTTAGGTGACTCCCAAATACCTCTGCAATTCCCTAACCCCAGCCTGTCCACAAGCAACTTACAGTGATGTCAGATGGGTCATGGACTCTGGTACAATGGGAATTAGAGGCAGCTCAAATCAACCAGCCTCATTAATATTACTTCAGGTTGTCATTGTATCCTATGGAAACCAAAGTTTCTGATTAGTGTAGGTGGGCATATATAGTAGTTCCCCTCAAATCACAACATGATAGTGGAAAAATGCAGGCCATACACAGATTGACAAAATGATGGCTCTGATATGCTAGTTCACTTTATCCCTAGGGTGTGGAAGCATCAGCAAATACTGATCTGGAAGCCAACCAAGGGAACAAATGACTAGACTAGAAATGACAGATAAGTGGTAGACCAGATGAGGATACTAACTGAGATAAAGCAAAGAAGATAGCAAATGATTGGAGACTGTGGACTGATACTGCTTGTACATGTTACACCAACTGATTATGTGGAAGGAATAACGAAGTCCTATTAATCACTAGCTCTAGTACCAGAGGGAGATATGTCAACTAATCAAGTATGCTGTCACCAGCTGGATAAACTTTTGTGCTGTTCAGAAAGTCAAACAGGTAGTTATTGCTCCTTATCAGTAAAAGCGACCATATTTTAATATATGCTGCTTCACCCCACCTTCTTTGGGAAAAGATTGATAAGCAAAATGATGATGCTTTAATGAGCTTAATTACACATTCCTTACTGTTGCCAACCAGCTACTCCAACAACCAGTAGTTTACTTAGTAACTTGCCCCTTCCCCCCCGCCTCTTTAAGCCAACCAGATAATTATTCTTGTGGTAAACCCCTATTTCACTTCTCTTTTTTTTTTTAAATCCAGAATTACTGTAAATGGGTATCTTTGAAAGGAGGGTGGCAGGCAGCTTTTGGTACGGTGCTTACCAAGAAGCCCTTCATCAAAGGAGCCTTTGTGAGCATGCTCTGGAACGAAGCCAATCAGATCATCTTGCTGTCTGTCTCTGAAGAAAATTCGCCCCTGGTATGCAAGCCAAGCCAAGCTCTCTAGACAGGGTGACTGCACTCCTAGTCCAACCTGTTTTAGCTGAGTGAAAAAATGCTGAAGGGAAAATTACCTGTTTGGCTCCAGACTGAATTAACTTTTTAATATACAAGTATGTTTATTATTTTCCTTTAAAAGTGCCTGCCTATCTAATATATTCATTAATGTTATCTGGGCACTACACTTGAAATATTATAAAAAATGTGCAGATGTAATAAGGCTACAGTGCTTAGAGGCAAAGCAAGATGTATTTTCTAATTATATGACAGAAAACAACATTGTTATTAACAAATGATAGTACGGCATAATCTTCTTGTGTCGAGCTAGTCCGCGAAGGGATGGTTTGTCCATCATATCCAGCTTATTGGTATAAGGGGAGGCACTGATGTCAGCTCCGCAATTCACAAGGCCACAAAAAATTCTTAACTCCAAACCAACTGTTACCACCCTTGATCCTGCCTTCAGAAATTCTGAATTGCACATTGCAGTCTCTCCTCCCACACTGCCTTGTTTCAAGAGCCTGCTTTTGTTTCATATTGGGCCCCTTTCCTGTGAGGATGGTCAAGATTCTCCACTGTAATGTGACCTTGGGATAGAACTCCATCTGCTCCTCCCCTCACCTGGGAGTAAATCGTCTTTGTCATCCTTAAACCATTTCCTGAGTCTCTTAAGGTGGGATTCACTTTTGACAGTTAAAATTGTAGGGAGAGAGCTGAGAGTTTTTGTCTGTGCTCAGCACTCTTTGGCCCTTCTCTCAGACCAGCTGTAATCTTCTCTGCCTGCCCCCTGCCAGGCCCTGCAACTATCTCAAATTCCTCCCCACTGCTGCCACTTCCCTTTGCTGCTTCCTCCTGTTCCCTGCATACTCTTGACTCTTTGTTTCTCCTTTTAGAAACACCTTGTAAGTGCCAGACAGGAATTTCCTGACACTATGTCCTGCAAAAAGCAAGCGATAATGGCAGAAACAATACAGAATCTGGTTAGAAGAGTGCACTAACAATACAACAGAATTCAAATAAGCAGGCAGTTTTGGTCTTTGAAATTTGTCCACTATAAATATATTTTCTTCCTCTATTAGCATGTCTACTTTAAATTATGTGCACTGTACTTTTAAATGACTAACAAGAAAGGAGGACCATATCTCTACTTACATATATAGTAAATATTCCCCAGAGCCATGCACACCACATTTCCCACTGCATTTTACTACTCTCCTGCTTTTGGCATGACAATCTAGAAATTTTAAATCCAGGGATGGGTGAAATAAAAATTAAATGAAAAAACAACACAAATTTCACGGAGATCCCTGCACAGACCCTTTCGTCTCCTGAAATATTACACCTACTCCAAACGCTGTGCTGGAAAACACAACTTTAAATTTCAAATAGCGTAGGTTATGCCTCTCAAAGCTGCACATAATCTACTGGCAGATAGCATTGCCTAGGGCGAAGGCTTCCAAGCTGTGGTCCATGGAGTACTAGTTGATGGTCCACAAAGCACTTACTGCTGGTCTGTGAAGAGCTGGCTGCTCTCATGGTACTGGCTTTCTCCTCTCGTTTCCAGCTGCTAAATTCCATTAAAAGTTACTACTTTCATAATAGTAACTTTTCCACATAAGCAAATGGAAGGGGAGGTGTAGGCTAAGCAAGCACTTCATTAAGATGTGCTCCACAGTACGAACAAAACCGAGGACCCCTGTTTATGGAGAACAGAACCTGGAACTGGGTTGTCATTATGACTCTGACTGTGACTCCCTTTGCGACTGTGAGCAAGTCATTGTCATCACTCTATGCTCCAGTTTCCCCATCTGTAAAATGGGTATTACTGACCAAATTAAGTTGCTGCGAGGCTTAATGAATGTCTGCAAAGCATATTGGGATCCTTCAACATCTCATGACTAGGAAAAATAATCTCTCTCTTACATGCATTAACTGGTCAGAGAAACCAGTTCTCTAGACATCGTCTCTTGTGCCAATAGCTAACAGCATACGGCGTATATGTAAAAGGAGCCATGGAGTAAGCAAACTACAGGTTGTAGATTATAGAACAAAGAACAATCCAAAAAGTTCTATATTAAAATACACAAAGAAAGAAACTGGCATCTACCAATACAGTTTTCCACATCTCAGATGCAGTTTTCTAAAGCATACGCCACTTGTGGAGAACAATGTAGTAAAACACTGTTTTCCTGATAATGGTGCTTCTTGATTTTGCATTGCATGGGATTTGCCATGCAATCTACCCTTGAAACCACTCAGGGCCAGCTGAGTTTTGTGTCCCCCCACTGGGACTCACTTAGTTTCTACCCCAGTGTGTTCAAGAGGGAGTGGGTCCAAATGACCCAACTTAACCACACAAGGGAATGGAAAAGTCCTCCACCATGCCTCTGAAAGGCCATTTGGAGATGGGTTAGGTGATCTTAGGCTGCACATGTGTCTGTCAACTGAGTGTGTATGAGGATACCACATGATGAACTAACAGCTGATCTGAACTACCCCTATAAATATTTGTAATTTTACTCTGGGGCCTGGCACGAGATAACTTGAAGGCCTTAAATGTTTTACAGCCACTGGGGCAAGCACTCCATGCTGTGTCACTCATGTACCAGATTCTCCTGGTTCAGGGCCATCAATCCCCAGGACCTGAAGCAGAAGAGGCAGAAATTCTGGGCACGTCCTAGGCCTATGACACATCCAGGACCAAACACACCAGTGTTCCTGGACACACAGTTTTTGTGTGTCCTGCGTTGGACACCCTGAGTAATGACCCTGAAGAGGAAGTGCACATGTGTAAACACAAAAAAGGACTATGTTCCCAAGAAATGGGTGGGGGAAAATGTGTTAGGGCACATTTCACTTTTCACCTGCAAAGTGCATTGGGAACATGAAGCAACTAATTCCCACAACTCTTCATGAGGCAGGAAAGTCATCGTCCCTATATCGTAGATAGAGAGACTGAGACACAGAGATGTTAAGTGATTTGGCTAATGCTACAGGGAGTCAGCACCAAAAATGGGCTTAGAAAGTAGAATTCCTGCTTCCCACTAGTGTGGTTGCACCACTGAATTATTCCTTTGCTTTTAGGCCTTGATCCAAAGCCCACAGAAATCAATTGGAGCCTTTCCAGTGACTTCATTGAGTTTTGGATCAGGCCCGTAAATCACTTTAGCATGGATCAGAATTAAAACCAGCCTCCCAAGATATGCCAAAGTATTTTCTGGGAGCTATTTCCCATCATATTTAATTATGCAATCAACAGAGATTATTTTTGCCAGTGTGGTGCAATTCTGTCAGAGATCTTTTCAGCGTGAGAAGAGGTGTGTGTTGATTGTTGGAATCAAGACAAAAAAAAAGTGAGGAATGTAACATGGTTACCAGTAGTTGCCTTGGCTGGAGTTTAGGAGGTTGAAGAGTTATGGAAATCAGACACACACTGTTGACACACCACTTTTGGACACAAAGCCATGCTTTGTGCATTTACAGCTAGATCTTTTCCAAGACCCTATTCAGCAAAGTAACTGTAGCCATAGTTTGCTACAGCTCTACAGACAGAAGAAAATGGTGTCACACACAACAGGCAACCACCCTCTGTGACTGTCATAGCCACTGACCCTACTGGAAAAAAAGCCTTATCTTATTTCTCACCTTTATTGCCTTAGACTTCTCCAGGAGGGCCTTTCGCTTCTCTAGTCTGTCCAAAATGTGACTGAACAGAACTCAGGCTACCTAACTTCTTGTTCACTGCTCTAACCACAAGGCCATGCTGTCTCCTTATATATTGGCAAGTGTCCAGTTCTTTTCTTTAAAAACGTATGCACTTTACTTCTTGGTGCACCGTACAGCCTGGCTCTCAAGTGCCTAACACACACCAGGCACTGGCACACACAAGGAAGAAAGAAAACAAGTAGAATTATTCATCCTATCCATGTATACTTAGGAAAGAAGTATGTATGTATTCCCTCCACTCCCTGCTACCCACTGAGTATAAGGCAGCTGTGTTGAACAATGTGTCTGAGATGATTAGGCACTCAATTTGGATGACCTGCATAACTCACCCATGTGGCCAATAAAACCTTTACATGACACTTCAGCATTCTTCCCTATAACTAATCTTTTAATTCTTGGGTATAGACAGTCAGGTTAGAAAAGTTATTTATCCATAAGAGAAATAGCTTGCTGAGAACAGGAGGAATTCCATGAGCCAGCACTTTTCTTCCACAAATGAGAAAATAAATAAGGGTTTCTTCATAGCATAATGCAGCTGAAAACAAATGGGCATAGCTAATTTTGGCCTGACGAGCGCACTTAGGATTCTCTACATTTCCCATGCAGGTCAGGCTTATCAGCTCACACTTGTTAGTGCAAAAATCTCCTTTCCTATCTCTGTTTCTGCCACTTCCCTTATCCTGTCACTCTCCTGGAGTAAGTATGCTTGCTGGGCACTTCACTAGCCATTTAGCAAACACACTCATTCTGTTTTAGACAGAAAGTCACATGTACACACAAATGACAGCAGACTTCAGTGTAGTGCTTATCACAGAAAAAGGACAAGCCATCCTACTGTACGTACTGTATTGCATGCTGCATCCCACAAAGATCTCTTTTCAGCTGCCTCCCTTCTGGGAGCAACAGGCAGCATTTAAATTGCATCCTTTTAAAAAAATGTTTTGTTCATACAAAGAGCAGAGGAAAAAAAATTACTCATAATGATTTGTTTGAAGGGTAGTGTTTGTAATTAAGAACATAAGAATGGCAGTAATGGGTCAGACTAGGGTTTCCAGGCATCTGCTTTTCGACCAGAATGCCTGGTTGAAAGGGACCCTGGTGACTCCTGGGATCGGGCTGCTAAAAGTTGGTCGGCGTTGCAGTGGGGCTAAAGCAGATTCCTGTCCTGTCCTGTCCTGGCTCTGCATGGCTCCCGGAAGCAGCCAGGATGTCTGGTTCTTAGGCACAGGGGTGGTCACAGGGGCTCTGTGTGCTGCCCCCACTCCAAGTGCCAGCTCCGGAGTGGCCAATGAGAGTTTTGGGGGAGGTGCCTGCAGGCACAGGCAGTGTGCAGAGGCCCCTGGCCCCTGCCTAGGAGTCGAATCTGCTGACCGCTTCCGGTTGATGGACCGCGTAGTGGGCTGTGAATGTGTGCACCGCCGACCAGGTGGCTGCTTTACAGATCTCCTGGAGTGAAACCTGCACCAGGAAAGCCGTCGAGGACGCTTGAGCCCTAGTCGAGTGAGCGGTGATCATCGAGGCTGGCACCTTGCAGAGCTCGTAACATGGACAGATGCAATCCATGATGATATCCACTGTGAGAGGGAGACCTTTCATTCTTTCTGCAAAGGCGACGAACAACTCTGTCGACCTGTGGAAAGGTCTAGTTCGCTCCACGTAGTATGTCAGGGCCCGACATCTAGAGTATGCAAGCTGCAGTGACTCGGGCCCCTGTGTGGTTTGGGAAAGAATACTGGCAAACAAATGTCCTGTCCCATGTGAAATTGCGAAACTACCTTAGGGAGGAATTTAGGGAGTGGCCTAAGCTGCACTTTGTCTTTATAAAAAACTATATACGGGGGTTCCGAAGTGAGGGCCCTCAGTTCTGACACCCTCCTTGCAGATGTAATGGCCACCAAAAATGCCACCTTCCAGGCGAGGTACTTGAAAGAGCAAGAGGCTAGGGGCTTGAAAGGGGGTCCCCATGAGCTTAGTCAGGACCAAGTTAAGTTTCCATGGAGGGATGGGTGGGCACGAGTAGGGAAACACCCTCTCCAGCCCCTTGAGAAACTGGGGGAGAACACAGAATGCCCAGACTTTCCCAGGTGGAATGCCAAAATGGCAGCCAGATGTACTCCAATTGAGAAGGGGGCGAGACCTTGATGTTTGAGCTGCAGCAGATATTCCAGTATGATTGCGACAGAGGCCTGAAGAGGCTGTATGAGCTTTGGTTACACCAGCCGGTGAACCTCTTCCATTTGGTGAAGTATGTTGCCCTAGTGGAAGGCTTCCTACTACAGAGAAGAATTTGACGACCTGAAGGGAGCACTGACTCTTCACAACATTCAACCAGAGTTTCCATGCCATGAGATGCAGAGATTGCAGGTTCAGGTGGAGAAGGCATCCGCTGTCCTGAGTGATGAGATCTTGGAGCAGGGGCAGGGCAATCGGGGCAGCCACTGACAGTTGCAGCAAAGTCGTAAACCAATGCCAGTGTGGCCAAGCTGGTACAATGAGAATCATCACCGTTTGTCCTCTGTGAATGAGCGGGAGCGGTGGGAAGGCGTACTTCAGACTCCTGCCCCACGGAATCGCGAAGGCATCTGCAACCAAGCCCGGGCTGCGGTTTTGGAAAGAACAAAACTGAGGGCATTGGCTGTTGTCTTTGGTGGCAAAGAGGTCCATTTGGGAAAATCCCCACCTCTGGAAGATCGATTGCAGAATATCCGATCTCATCATCTATTCATGCATTTGATAGAACCTGCTGAGGCGGTTTGCCAGCTTGTTTCGTTCCCCCGGAAGGTATGATGCTACCAGTTGCATTGAGTGGGCTATACAAAAGTCCCACAGGAGACGCGCCTCGTGGCAGAGGGGAGAGGAACGGGCTCAACCCTGCTTGTTTATGTAAAACATGGCGGTAGTGTTGTCTGTCAGAACTGTCATGCTGTTCCCTTCTAAAGTAGCGTGAAAGGTCTGGCAGGCTAGGTGAACTGCCCTGAGTTTATTTACGTAGATGTGGAGCAACATTTTGTCCCTGGACCACAAGCCCTGCGTCTGTAGGTCCCCCATGTGTGCTCCCCAGCCAAGGTCTGACGCATCTGTTACCAGGGTCAGGGTGGGTTGTGGTGCAACGAAGAGGATCCCTTCACAAACTACATGCTGATTGAGCCACCAGTGCAGGGAGTCCAAGACCTGGGCTTGGATTGTCTCTATGAGGTCCAAGGGGTCTCTGCCAGGGTGATACGCCTGGGCTAGCCACAGTTGCAAAGTTCTAAGCCTCAGTCGAGCATGTTTGACCACGTGAGTGCACGCTGCCATGTGCCCTAGGAGCTTCAGGCAGCATCTGGCTGTGGTTGTGGGGAACCTCTGCACTGAGACTATAGCTCGCTGGATGGCCGGGAACCTGGATTCCGAGAGGCTCGCTCATGCCTGTACTGAGTCCAGGATTGCCCCGATGAAAGCCAGCCTCTGTGTCGGTATCAGGGAGAACTTGGGCACATTGACTAGGAGACCTAGTTCATGGAATACGTCCAGTGCCATCATCACATGGGAACGGACCTCCTCCTCGGACTGGCCCGCGAGGAGCCAATTGTCTGAGCACAGATACACTTGCATTGTCCTTTTTGGGAGAAAGGCTGCCACCACTGACATACATTTTGTGAATATATGTGGGGCTGCCGCCAGGCCAAAAGGTAGGACCCTAAACTGGCAAAGGTGCTGGTTTATGGTGAACCATAGGAAATGCCGGTGAGCGGGATGAATGGTGACATGAAAGTGCACATCCTTCATATCGAGGACAGCGGGCCAATCCCCCGCATCCAGGGATGGGATAATAGAGCCAAGGGAGACCATGCGGAAGCGGACCTTGACTAAGAATTTGAGTCTGCACAGGTCTAAAATGGGTCTAAGACCCCCCTTTGCCTTGGGGATAAGGAAATACCGAGAGTAAAACCCTTTTCCCCATAGGTCCCCGAGGGACCTCCTCCACAGCTCCTGTCTTGAGAAGGGCCCGAACCTCCTGCATCAGGAGTTGCTCGTGAGAAGGGTCCCTGAAGAGGGATGGGGAAGGGCGGTGGGAGGGAGAAGATGAGGAGAACTGAAGTGGGTCTTTCACCTTCATCGTGCGTAGGACCCAATGGTCTGATGTTATACGGGACCATGCAGGGTAGAAGTGGGTCAAGCGGATCAGGAAACAGCGGGAAGGATCCGGTAAGTGGTATGGTGCGCTATCCTCGAGTGAACCTTCAAAACCCCTGCTTGCTGCCAGGTTGCGGCTTGCCCTGGCCGTGGCCCTGGCCCTGGTTAGGCGTGTTGTTCCGCCTATGCCTGTTGTCTCTGCCCCTTCTGCGGTAAGGCTCCTGCCTGGGGTGAGGACGGTATTGCCTTTGCTGCTGTGGTTGAGGCTTGAAGGGTTTTCTCTGTGTCGCCAGGGTGTGCATCCCCAACGACTTAAGGGTTGCCCAGCAATCTTTAAGGCTGTGCAGCTTGGCATCCATTTGGTTCAAGAATAGGCCAGACCCTTCGAATGGGAGGTCTCAGAGGGTATTTTGGACCTTTGGCAGAAGGCCTGAAGCCTACAGCCACGCTGAGCGTCTCATCACCACTCCTGATGCCATTGTTCCGGCTGCTGCATCAGCTGAGTCAAGGGAGGCCTGCAGAGAGGTCTTGGCTACCGCTTTTCCCTCATCCACAAGGGCCATGAACTCAGGCTGAGAGTCCTGGGGTAAGGAGTTCTTAAATTTGGAGACTGCTACCCAGGAACTGAAATTGTGTCTATTCAGGATCACTTGCTGATTCGCGATCCTCAATTGGAGGCCCCCAGAGGAATAGATCTTCCTGCTGAATAAGTCTAGGTGCTTTGCCTGCTTGGCTTCAGGGGCTGGAGCTTGCTGCCCATGTCATTTCCGTTCGCTGACCAAAGAGACGACCAGTGAACAGGGTGTCAGATGACAGAAGAGGAAGTCATAACCTTTGGAAGGGGCAAAGTACTTTCTCTCTATGCCCTTTGCTGTCGGCGCATTGGAGGCTGGCGTCTGCCAGACTGTCTTAGAATTAGATTGGATTGCTTTTATGAGTGGGAGCACGATTCTGGAGGGGCCTTCAGGGCTTAGGATGTCCACCATGGGAACCTCCTGCTCTACCATCTCCTCTGCCTGCAGGCCCAAACTCTGGGTTGCCCTGCAGAGCAACTCTTGGTGTGCCCTATGGACGATCAAGGGAGGCCCTGATACCGCCGTGCCTGACACAGCTTCATCCAGTGAGGACAAAGAGGTTAGGGCCTTCTGCGCCTCATCCTCTAGCCCTTCCTGTGTCTCTTCGAAGGTTGGGGGCTCCTCTGGGGCCTGTCCAAATGAGCGTGTTTGAGATGGCACTGGGCTCGGTGCTGTTTCCGCTCTCCTGTGTTCTGGGACATCTGGTGGCCTGGAAACTGTGGCCTCCTTGTAAGTGGAGGGGTGTCTATGCAGGGAGCGGGACTGGTGCCCCAAGTAGCTGGATCTCGAGGTTCTGCAGGGGGGCCCTTGCTGTTGGTGATAGGCCCATGGTGTTCAGACGGGCCATTGCCCTGGCAGGCCCCACTGGGGGTGCCATGGGGTTTGGTGCTCTCTGCTGACTGGTGCCCTGCAGGCATAGCTGGAGCAGCCCAAGTCCACCTCAGATTCCACAGATGGAAACCTCGAGGGCCATGGCGGGGCCCCCCTGCAGGCCCGATGGGAGCCACTAGGGGGAAAAGTTTCCGACGTCTGTGCATGCGGCGCGCACGCATATCTAATGTGTAATGGACGTGAACAATCACTCAAAGGAGGAGGAATGTTCTGAGTTTAAAGTTCTGGCTCATTGGAGTGGATGGAGTGTACTCACTTGTTCGTCAAACACTTTCCATTCCAAAAGAGTGAAGGGAAATAATAGAAACAAATCTTGATCACTGCCTTTGCTGGGAAAGAAGATGCTCTGACATCCCCATGGTTGACGCATTTCTGGGGAATCTGACTTACGGGAGGGACTGGATTGAGTTCTACAACGCCTGTGGATGGACTTCTTTGTCCACACTAGGTCAGGCAGAAAGTGGTCAAGGGACTATTCTGGTGATGGGTTATATTTGGCCTTGACCCAGCCACTGAAATACCTGCTTGAAGTGTCACACATATAGGGAGGTGATATAAAAGGGAAGAAGCTGCAGGAGAGGCTGCTCTGTTAGGAGGAAGACATTTCTTCAGACTTCAGCCAGCCTGTGAGGCAAGGGGAAACCAAGTTTTGTTTCACAGATGTTTGGACCACTTGGAGGGTTGGAAAGACTGAGGAAGGGGGAAACATTGGATTAAACCATGTTACAGGTCTTGTTTCTCTAAGCCATTCTACAGTGTTTCTCCACTGGGTGAGTGGGAAGGGCAGACCACAGCTCCCTAAGGAAAGAGAAGGTCTAGGTCACTTTCTGGACCTGACTTCTGCCCAGAACTGATCCAGAGCAATGAGCTTTGGTTCAGTTTTTGGATGAAGGAATATTTCTTTCTTTCCACCCTTTCCCTATCCTCAACCTTGAGGTATATCAATTTTCTTAGCTCCTGCTGCAGCTCATTTGGCCTCTATTATTATTTACTTGCCTTTTTCAGATTTTATTTTAGGTGAGTTTATAACACCTCATTGTACAGTGCTGCTGGCATTTAAAACCCTTTTCAGATTTTATTTTAGGTGAGTTTATAACCCCTCATTGTACAGTGCTGCTGGCATTTAAAACCCTTTTCTGTCATCCTCCCCTCACAAATTTGTTACCAACAAGCATTTCATCTCAACAGGGAACATAAATACCCTAACTAAGGTGAGAGAAAAGTTCTTGCTCATTTTGCATGTATAGCAAAGGACCACACTGATTGATATGAATGTAAAACCTATCTGTTTACCCAGCAAGAGTTCTCTTTTTTTCCAGGTCTAACGGAATGCCAATGATTACATTCTTCTGTAGACTTTGAAACTTGATAAAGGAAAGGTATGTAGCAGACACAAATCACGATACCTTGGGCCATCGCAAGTTGTTTATGTACCTACACAAATACTCTATGAATACTTTATGTGGAGTAGTTTTAATTTCTTTCCTACACTCAACTTCAGGGGAAAACTACCATCAGTTGAACAGAGAATGACAAGGTTTGCACCACTATAATAATTAGGATTTGTGTCTATAGAATGAGGGGAAAAATGTTAACTTTTTTCTTAAGCCTATTAAATGTGTAAAGTTGAGCTAAAAGTTAGGATTCAGATTCAGAATATTTTACACTTCTTGATCCCCTAGCAAATCAGACAATTTAGACGGATTACTACTGTTGGAACTCCAACCCCAAAGAAGGCTATTTGGAGTTTATTTAACATACGTCACACTTAAAGCAGGGCTTGTTTCAGATGACTCGGCAAATCATTTAGAAGTGTGCATTTACAAGGTCAGAAGTCATAGCAACTGTGCACACTGCTTGTCAACTTATTCAGAGAAAACTGTGTAAGCAACTTAACATAGCAGTTGCCCTTTACCTTGAAGGTCAAACTCACAGTTCCTGTACAGGGCCGTCCTTAGGATTTATGGTGCCCTAGGAGAGATTATTAAACTGGTGCCCCTGTGCTTGTCTTGCTCTGAGCAATACAAATATAAGCTTACAGTACTGGAAAACTTGCCACATGCATGTTATTAAAACCAGTTTAACTTAATTAAGCACACTGTAATGCTGATGGACTAGCACTAAAGAAGTAGCACTACAGAAAAATTCTGATTTGACAGAATGGTGCAAATAATATAACTTTTTTAATTTGTCCACATTTTATTGGAAATTTCTATGAAGAGGTATTAAAATAAGGATTTGTTTTTAATTAAAAGCAATCTTTCAGACTTTTTTGGCAGCAAAATCAGTAATGTCATCGTATGACAAAGACAAAGCGATGTCTTGTTCGATTGCAAGAACAGCAAGACCAGTCAGCGTTCCTGACTCATTGTAGAACGGAGATAGTTTTTAATGAGCTTTAGTTTTGAGAAACTCCGTTCTCTTGATGTTACTATTACAGGAATTGTCAGTAGAATACGAATGGCAATGTACACGTTAGGATATCTATCTATCTATCTATCTATCTCAACCAGTTTGCCAGTATGAATAAACTGTACAATGTCCATCATTGATTTTGCATGTGGCAACGTTGATGACAGTGTACTCAATTCTTCGTACAGTTCAAGTCCATTTAAATCAAAACTATCACCGTGCTTCAGGAGGCTCTCTAGGTTCTTGCACTGTGCCATTAGTTGCTCTTGTCTTCCTGTTTCGTTGAATTTAGTCCCACTCAGCCTGCTGCCAGCTGAGTGAATAGAACTCCAGGCCGACAGTGGGTTGAGAGACTCAGCCGGGATCTCAGCTCCTAGCCTGCTTAGCCCACTGCCAGCATTGGGTGTCCCCAGGCCAGCAGCGGGTGCTGAGTGGGGCCGGAGGCCAGGACCCCAGCTGGCAATGGAGCAGCAGCCGGAACCCCAGAGCATCAAAAATCGCTGGTATGCCACCTTTGGCACATGTGCTGTAGGTTGCCGACCCCTGCTCTATACCAGTGGTTCCCAAACTGGGGTTCGCGAACCCCTGGGGGTTAGCAGAATGTTACAGGGGGTTCACCAGAAAAATTTCACTAGTGGCGGCCAGAGGGCCCCAGGCACTGGAGACAGCAAGTGAGACCCGGTTGCAGGGCAGACACTCTGAACCCCAGGGAGAGCGAGGCCGGGCAGTTTGGGCTGGCAGACCGAGTTTCGGCGGTCAGCATGGGAGCTGGCAGCCCAACCCCCTGCGCTCTGCACGAGGCTGGTAGCCCAAGCCCCAGGGAGAGTGGGGCCGGGCAGTTGGGGCTGGCAGCCCGAGTCCCGGAGGTCAGCAAGGGAGCCGGCAGCCTGAACTCCAGTGTTCTGTGCGGGGCTGGCAGTCCGAGTAACAGGAAGAGTGGGGCTGGGCAGTTGGGGCTGGCAGTCTGAGCCCTGCCCCCATCAGCAGGGAAGCCGGCAGCCCGAACCCCAGCCTGAGCCCCAGGAAGAGTGGGGTGGGCAGTTGAGGCATCCATCACACTGAGGAAATTTAA
Source organism: Chelonoidis abingdonii (assembly GCF_003597395.2). Lineage (NCBI taxonomy): Eukaryota > Metazoa > Chordata > Testudines > Testudinidae > Chelonoidis > Chelonoidis abingdonii. Next base: position 55,572,782 of record NC_133783.1, read on the forward strand.
ACTTAAATCCCTGAAAATATTCATTTGGGGGGGGAGGGTATGACATTTCACAATTTAGTGAAAGGGGTTTGTGGGCTGTTAAAGTTTGGGAACCACTGCTCAATACACTATAAGGAGATGAGCACATTACAGTTGTTGGAAGGCTCTATTTAGCAGTAACAGGGCTATAGGAAAGTCAGTCAAAATTTTTTGTTTCTCTGATGAAAACTGGCCCACTCTCTTCTCCATACCAAACTTGTCACAAATAATTGTCAACAAATTAATTTTCTCTTTTTGGCTAAGATATTGTTTTTTTGTAAAAACACTGAAATTGAATTCAGGATTGTTAGCAAGCATTTTTGGCAAACAAATTTGTTAAATGACAATCTAAATGGCAACACAGCACTGCTTTCATGCTTGGCTCACCCCCTAGCCTGCTGGTCCAACAGCTGCAGTAGAGGAGGAGATAGGTGGAAAACTGCAGGACCGAGAGAGGACCCCAAAATCTCACCTCTTGGGTGGCAGAGTGGCAACAGCAATTCAGCAAACGCCTCAAGTGTTCGCGATCACATTCTTCAAATCTGATCACACACCAATGGGCACCACTGCCAGCCCAGTGGACCATGGTGAAGTAAGCACAGCATCTGATCTCAGGGACAGGGCACCCATGGAGCCACAGCAGCTCATCCTGCCCTGTGCAGCTCCGCCCGGGGGAGAGACGTGCTCCCCAGCTAGGGTGACCAGATCCAGATGTCCTGATTTTATAGGGCCAGTCTCGATATTTGGGGCTTTACCTTATATAGGCACCAGGAGTCTATATAAGAAAAAGATCGCAAAATTGGGACTGTCCCTATAAAAGTGGGACAACTGCTCACCCTACCCCAACACCCTGTCCTGATTTTTTGCACCTGCCCCAACCCAGCCCTGTGCGACCATTCTAATCCTGGCTGCCTTACAAGGAAGTGAGTTACTTTCACTTTCATTCCTCAGTAGGCAGCCAGGAAGGAGAGGGGGAGAGAGGGGTGCTCCATGGGGGGTGGGAGAAAGGTGGGGTGCTCTGTGGGGCAGGGGGGAGAAGAATGGATGTTATGGGGGACAACAAAGCATACTGCCAGAGCTGCCGAGCCTGCCTCACCTCATGCTGGGGGAAAGAGTCAAACTTACAGGTGAGTTCCTTCCCCCACCCCTTCCCAGAGACCCCAGCAACCAATCCCCTCCCTCAGACTGTGCTGCATTCATCTCTCTCTAGGACCCAGCAGCCCTGCTCTTACATGCTCCACTGCTTCCCGTCTGTCCAGGCTCCCGGCAGAGCAGTGCCCCCAGACCTAGTGGTGCCCTAGGCGGCTGCCTATTCTGCTATGGTTAAGGACGGCCCTGTTCCTATATGTCACCACACTTGACTATTAATCATTCAGGAGGAAATTTAACATTTTTCTTTAACTTAAATAGCACAATGTGGGATTAAGGCTGAATTCAGATGTCCTCACTCACCTCCCTTGAAGGCATATGGGATGGTTTGATTCTAAGTAGTCTCTCTGACATTAAATTCTTACCCTCACTCTCCCCAAAATCTTCGCTGACTTTGAGCGAAGGTTGCTAGACGGCATCACCCCCCAACAACAGCTGGAAATGCAAAGAAATATGTAGCCAGGTCATTCAACGCCCGGTCTTCACTCCACTCATTTATATCTTGCAATTGGTTGGATGCAGAACAAAACATCTGCCACTGGTGCTCAGCTCTTTTGCTTCATCTATATCAGGTTCTTTGTGAACCGTGGCAACTTGTGACCATGAAGCTAGTGAAGAAGGGGGTTTGAGGACTGAGGACAAAGAGTCCAATCAAAGCATGAGACAGTGATAATGTAGGGGGGAGAGAGAGAGAATAAACTTATCCTGGAAACACAGATTCCATCAAACTGAAATCAAACCATAAAAACAGGCCCTTCTGTTCAATGCTCTAGCTCATTAAGTGGGAACGAATTCAATTCTGGAAATAATGAAATTATACCTTCCTCCTGCCACTAACCCACAACAGCTTTAATATTTAGCACAACATGAGTCAGTCAATTGATAACAGTTCATTTTATCCCAGTATATTGCTCACACTGAATACTGCCTTATTCTGCATGGACTCCCATTGAAGTCAAGAAGGCTACTACTCCTGGAGTAAGGCAATAATCAGCACGAGGAGTGGTATCAGAATGTGGCCCTTAGGGAGACATTGCTTAAGTTGCATCCCTTTACTCTCTAAAAGTGCATCCTGCGGGGATAAAAGTTTTGTTTGCTTGGAATTAATTATGGAAAGTCTCTAGTATGACCAGCTACTGTCCATTTGCTGCCTCCACGCCTTTCACATCCCCACTTTTTGTAAAGCATCTGAAAAAGGCAACAAGAGAGAATCCTCCTTTGTGGTTATTCCCACAGTTAGCAACACACACATCTGGATAGAGTTTCAATAGTCCACTGTTATTCAAACAATCTGCAATCACAAGCAGCAGCCCAGAGCGTATAGCTTTTCATTATTATGTAGCATACACTACACATAACGTAGAAATAAACTCAAAACCTGCAGCAGCAACAATGAAACATTCTATTCGGCTTTATTCACTAAACAGCCCTGTAAGAAGCCTTTATTGAAAGATGCAACACTTCTACTTCTTGTTTTGATTGTAGATGGGAAGGAGATTTCAGAAAATGTGCAGTATTTATAGTATTTAAAAATAAAAACTATAAAAACCCAGAGCTGAGGTCTTAGTTATGGAGGCGAACAGTCCCACAGAACTTGTAACAGTAGCTGATTTTACAAGATATGTAATAATACGTACCAGCATAGCCAAAGGTAGGATCAAGCCCTTAAAAATTTATATTGTGATTTGTGCTTAAAGACCTATTTCAGTCTGGATTCAATAACTCTTATTTTCCATTCCCCGGATGTTTTAACCCCCCAATTCCCTGCTATCCCATGACCCATGTTAACTGTTTATTATAATGCTCTGGATGCAGAATCACCTTTTTAACTTAATATGTATGGACTGGATCCTGTAACCTTTACGCACAAGAGTAGCTTCCAGAGTATGAATGGAGCTACTCCCATAGGAGTTGCCTGTTTGGGCTGTCTTGAAACAGGAATTGTAGAAACTGGAAGGCTGTCTTAGCTTTACTGTTATTTCTGTAAAGTATCTTTTACTGAAGTGTGTCTGTTTATGTAACACACTGTGGGTAACTTCCCTGCGCAGGGCTAACCTGTGGCCCTCACATCGGGCAGCATTTACTCACACAAGTAGCCTCACTGGCGAGAATTAAGGTACCACAATCTATCCCATAGACTTTAGTTAGTGCTCATGAAACTTCACAGGGTATATGAGCACCAACGTGAAAAAGGGGTCAGATAAAGTATGTGCCAGTTCTTTCCTTTTTCAGACAGCAACTAATGCATTCTTCCCTCTACAGGATTTAAAGGAACATTAGAATGTGTCCATCTAAATTACAGTATAGCAGCCCATGGGCCACTTGAACTTCCATAGATCACTCTTAAGTAACGAGTGACCTTTGCAATGGCACAGTCAATCTGGTTTTCCAGTATCTGCAGACACAGAAGTTTCTCTTTAGCATCAAGAATGAACTTATCTTCCTGCCCACCCATGCCCCTGACTTCCGCCCTCCAAAAAGTTATTTTGGACAAAGCAAAGATTTTACATGATCCATTCCACATTTTGGTTCTATTTTTGCTCACTCTTCAGTCTCTCTTTAAGAGAGAAGAGAACAGCTGGTGAACTGCATTGCTGTAGTCCACTGGTATTTCCATTTATTTATTTCTGGGAAAAGATAAGTGGAAGGAAAGGCTGGTTTCGATGTGGTAGAGCTGATGGATCGGTCTTTGCAAGTGAACATCCAGAGTATTCTTGTCTTTTCTGCCACTAAAATTTGGGACAAGCAGATGAAGATTGGGAAGCAACAGCTTTTTAAGAGTCAAACCTGAACCCACACTGAAACAGCCACATTAGCGATCTGTATTGATCCATTTCTACTACGTTTCATAAATCCAGGAGGTCCCTGTGCATTGCCCACTGGTATGTTCAAACCTGATATTATGTCAACTGCTTCACTGTATCATCTAGACAGTGCAAGTTACAAGGTTATATCTGAAATTCAGCAGTGAAATTGTCCTTTGCCCAAGCATCTGTAAAGACTAGTGCATAGCAGTGTAACATGAACAGACTTTGGGTTAGCTAACAAGATCCCAAAGGGAGAGATTGTGACCTAGTGGCTGGTCACAGTATAGTGAAACAGAAGCTCTGTGTTCTCTTCCTGGATCTGCAACTGGCTCCCTATTTGACTAAGAAAATAATGTAACTACTTCTTTCTCACTTTAGTACCAGGAAAATATCGTAAAGAACAAAATTGTCAGACACACAGATGAACATAAATTGTTGGGAAATAGTCAACATGGTTTTTGTAAAGGGAAATCATGCCTCACCAATTTACTATAATTCTTTGAGGGGGTCAACAAGCACACGGACAAGGGGGATCCAGTGGATATAGTGTACTTAGATTTTCAGAAAGCCTTTGACAAGGTCCCTCGCCAAAGGCTCTTAAGCAAAATAAACTGTCATAGGATAAGAGGGAAGGTTCTCTCATGGATTGGTAACTGATTAAATGATAGGAAACAAAGGGTAGGAATAAATGGTCAGTTTTCAGAATGGAGAGACGTAAATAGTGGTGCCCCCCAGGGATCTGTACTGGGGGCCCAGTCCTATTTAACATATTCATAAATGATCTGGAAAAAGGGGTAAACAGTGGGCTAGCAAAATTTGCAGTTGATACAGAACTCTCAAGATAGTTAAGTCCCAGACAGACTGCGAAGAGCTACAAAAGGATCTCACAAAACTGGGTGACTGGGCAACAAAATGGCAGATGAAATTTAATGTTGAGAAATGCAAAGTAATGCATATTGGAAAACATAATCCTAACTATACATGTGCAATGATGGGGTCTAAATCCGCTGTTACCACTCAAGAAAGAGATCTTGGAGTCATTGTGGATAGTTCTTGAAATCATCCACTCAATGTGCAGCGGCAGTCACAAAAGCGAACAGAATGTTGGGAATCATCAGGAAAGGGATAGATAATAAGACAGAAAATATCATATTGCCTCTATATAAATCCCTGGTAGCCCACATCTTGAATATTGCGTGCAGATGTGGGTGCCCGATCTCAAAAAAGATATACTGGAATTGGAAAAGGTTCAGAGAAGGACAACAAAAATTATTAGGGGGTATAGAATGGCTTCCATATGAGGCGAGATTAATAAGACTGGGACTTTTCAGCTTGGAAGAGAGGTGACTAAGGGGGGATATGATAGAGGTCTATAAAATCATGAGTGGTATAGAGAAAGTAAATAAGGAAGTGTTTTTTACTCATTCTCATAATACAAGAACATGAGGCCACCAAATGATATTAATAGGTAGCAGATTTAAAACAAACAAAAGACCAAAGTATTTTTTCATGCAACGTGCTGTCAACCTCTGGAACTCCTTGCCAGAGAGTGTTGTGAAGGCCAATAGTATAACGGGGTTCAAAAGGGAGCTAGAAAGATTCATGGAGGATAGGTCCATCAATGGCTATTAGCCAAGATGGGCAGGACTGGTGTCCCCAGCCTCTGTTTGTCAGAAGCTGGGATTGGGTGACAGGGCATGGATCACTTGATGATAACTTGTCTGTTATTGGGGCACCTGCTATTGGCCTCTGTCAGAGGACAGGATACTGGGCTTGATGGACCTTTGGTCTGACCCAGTATGGCCATTCTTATGGGGAGGTTAACAACAGAAACTTCAAAATGTATCACCTGACTTTTCAACCAAACACACGCAAGGATTCTCTTTTTGTATGGTACAATACTCTCTCTACCTTACAAAAGTATTGTACAGTTGAATTAATGTGAATAAAATGCTTTGAGATGCCCATTTGAAAAATAAACAATGGAAGTACAAATTCTGGGGAAATCTGGAAACAAATATTGAAACTCAGGCCCGTAATTATTAATATGCGAAGTGAAAAGATCACATGACTTAAGATAGAGTTTTTCTTATGAAACCCGAACTGTGAATTAAATGCTTGTTATATTTTTTATGAGGTAAGTTACAATATTTTGTAAAGTCTAACTTTTGTATGGACTGTGTACAGCAAGCTAATTTTGAATACCACTAAAAAACCCCCAGCAAAGCATTCCTTTCTGCTTCTTGGAGACTAACGTTTTGCCAATTTATAATTAGTTACAGATTTTCAATTACTTTCTAGCTAACAAAACAGTTTCATTTGCATTGTTTACTTGCCACTTAACTCAAATTGTACCCAAATTGGTTGTTTTAAAATGTGACATGAATTTTCAGGGCCAAAGCAAACTCCATATATTTTGGTGTAGCCCAGCATCTGTATTTTAGTCTTCAGTGATAAAAGTGTACAGGATTTGGCCAAAACTCAATCAACTCAATCACATAATCTCAAAATGCCTCCTGTGGAATTTGTCAAAAGATGATTTTTGGCAACCACACATAAAACTCCAGCGATGTATAATGAAGAACATAATCTCAGAAAATAAGCAAAGTTTGTTTTGTGTACTAATTGAAACTGGTAAAACCACTGTAGGCAAGTTTAAATTCAACGGAAGATCAAATAAAGGAACAATCAAAATATCAGTCACTGCTGCTGTACTTATATATGGTCCATTGCATTTAATTTCATTCCTTATAGCATTGTGCTGTTTGAGGAAATTACTCGATTCAAGGTGAAAAATTTAGGGGTAGTCTGTGATTTGGAGTTATCAAGTACCAGGCAGACCTTAACTAACTTTGTTATATGATTATCCTTTGTGATAATGAACACCACTATGGGATTCAAAAAGAGGTTGTCTACAGCATTATTCTGTGCAAAGAGATTCCAGTTATGAGGAAGGAGAACTATTTTCGCCCATCGCCAGTTAAAGACAGGTGGCCTCTGTCCTCCAGACTTTACCCTGATATTTGAGAAGCATGCTTTAATGATCTGTGCATATTAAGAGCCTGGAACTCCTGGGTCCTAATCTTGGTTCACATGCTGACTCCCTCTGTGACTTTAAACTAGTCACTTCTCTGCTTCTTATGTACTCTGGCAATAAACAGATCACAACACTAATCAAATGAGACATACTGCAATACAGATAGAGGTTTCCTCTTTGTGGGAAGAACGAATTAGTTGAAAGAAGTACTTTAGTGACAGATAAATACATTACTAGCATAGATAAATCCAATATTAGGACCCAGTTATTCACTGATATTTTCCTACTTTGCATAATATGTCCAGGCTACATAGACCACTGAGTTTGCATTCACTAATTGCAATGTTACATGTATTTCTGGAAAAGTGCTGGCTCATTTTATTTTTAGGGTATTATAGATGCTGCAACTTTTATGGCAAAATTAAAATGCAAATTCTAAGACGTGCTGAAGTTTGGAGCTCAACACTCCCTGATCTGGCCTTTTACTAATAACTGAAGCATCACAGCAATATAGAATGCATTGTTACACCTGGCTATAAATGTTGCACAAAATAGGTCTCTTTTTCTTTACATTTTTTTGTTATATTTCTAAAAGAATATGTATCACATATAAAGCAATGAAAATGTTTGGTCTATGGTCCAAATTACCATAGTGTCTGAGCATTTCTCAATCTTTCATGTACAACACCATGGGAGGGAGTGAAGTGCTATTATCTCATTTTTACAGATGGGGAACTAAGGCACAGAGAGACTAGGTGACATGCCCAAGGTCACAGAGGAAGTCTGTGGCAGAACAGGGCACTGAATCTAGGCCTTCCAAATCCAAAGCTAGTGCCACAATTACTGGATCAATCTTTGTTCTCTACACTCAGATAAGGTACATTTTAAAAATAAACCAATAATCACTCAACCTTGGTATCCTGTCTCCAGCAGTGGCCAGTGCTGTAAGTTTCAGAGGAAGGAGTTAACATCTGCATAGTGCGCAGGCAGTTATATCCTATACATCAGTAATATGGAGGAAGTTTCTTCCTGACACTAAATTGTGATAATTTATTAAAATAAGAGGCTATTATTAATGTAAAATATTTTCAAACGTTATACCAATTGTCTCAGTATCCTGCAGATACATTGCATCTAAAATAGTTAATCTATTTTAAGTTCATTGCCTTTTAATTTTGTTGTATAATCTTATTCTGGCATATGTAAAAGAATATACTCGAGTTCCTGATTGGCCTTCATTCTCCCATCCGTTAATTTACATACTTTCTCTTACTCTTCGCTTCTCAACACAAGTCAATCATAATCTTTTAAAATTCTCCTATTCAAACCTTCTAATTGATCTGTAGATTCTCTATTTTTGCTGTATGTTGGGAGTGGGAGTGACACCTGTAAGTTCAAATGAGCAAAACATCAAAGTCAGTATGTGCCATTCATTTATAAAATACCTCTATATTTTCCATATCATTCTCTATTTCTAAATTCATGTTAACATTTTACTCCATTATTCTGCACTGAGATGTCCTCACTTAGCTGATCATGACAGCCAGATATCTTCCCTCAGAAGTCACAACTAATTCAGAGCTCAGAAGTTTACTCTAGCCATATACATTTTCTCCCCTATTTACCACCTTGCCCTTGGTTGTATTTCACCAGCCAATATCTTGTCCAATTATCCTGCTTTGTTAGATTTTTTTTGTGGTATTCCTTCTAATTTTCCACAGTCTTGATTTGAGCCTCAATCCTACATGTAGGTCTGCATGGGCAATCCACTGATTACAACTGCAGTGGGATCAGGGATTCACTCCAATTGCAGGAAATGGAGAACACAGGCAGAGTTCACTACAGGATCAGTGCCTTACTGTGTAGTGCTGAGTAGTTATTCGTAACCCTTCCTGCTTTTGCATCATGATAAGAAGTTGGACATTTGGGACCTAACTTTAATTTTTTCCCTGGATTGTGGTGGGTTATCTGGCGAATGGCATATTTTACATTTGAATTTGCCTGTCATGAATGCATGGTTCATACTTTCGCAATGGATGAACATACTTTTGGGGGAGGTTTTACTCTTCTTTTTAGTCTTTGTTTAACCATGTGGTATGACAGCAGTGGAAAGGTCTAGACGGCGTAGGATGATAATGCTGAACTGTAGTGTATATATATATTTTGTAGGGAATATTAACTAATTATATTCTATGCACAATAGCCATTTAATTATATATATAAATGGAGTCTAGCTACTAGTCCAACTACCTACTCCAAACACCCCATTATTGTCCCCTTCTTGCAGTAAGAACTGTCTATGTAATCTTACTTTAAACTTTGTCTTTAAATCGTGACAAGCCTTAACATCCCACCCCATTGTTAGCAAGATTTCTTAGCTGCCTCCTTTAAAAGCAATTGCCTCCAAAACCTTTTGAAAGTTTAAATACATTACATCCACTGCCTCTCCTTTAGCCATTATTTGTTAAATATTCCAAAGAATTCTGACAGGTTACAGAAATCCACACTGATTTGTCCTTATTATCCTCATATAGGTGCTTTATAATGCGATCTTTAATCATCCTCTCAACTATTTGTCTTTATACTGAGGGAGCCTCTCCATCCATAATACCAGGGGTCACTTTATCACCTTTTAAAAAAAGATGGGAACAGTGTTGACCATCCTCCAGTACAAAAGGGTTTTTTTAAAGTATTAAAAATACAGTCATTTGTTAGTATCTCAGCTACTGACCATGACGATCCACATATTTGTGACCTCAAAGCTTGATTACTTCAACTCATTATATCTAGGAAAGAGGCTGCCAAGAACTGGAAAAGCTTCAGTTGCTACAGTTCTTACCAAACGGTGATGTGCTCACAACAATTTGTATTGCTAATAACCGTACCAGTGCTCGCTGCCATTTGAAGAGTCCAAGTCAAGTTCTCTGTCCTGATGTTCAAAACTCTCTAAGGGATTGACCCAAGCTACTCAATGGGCCATCTCTCATGTCACCGCAATCTCCCAGAAGAGCTACCTTCCACTGGATCAATCAGCCACAACGGTGAGGTTTGTCAGCTCAGGCGACAGAGCTATCTCACCAGCTGGGCCAAGAATGGAATTCAATTCTGCAAGATGTTAGAATGATGACAAAACCTTCCCACCTTTAGAACAAGGAGAAAAATAATCATTACTAATAATTAATATAACACTATCCAATTGCTAAAGGTTGAGAAAGGGAAAGAAATGTATTCTTATTTTAAAACTTGTAAGGCATTCAGATACCAGGCAGTCACCTCAGGGAAATGTTTCCTCTGTTTTTTACACACAAACACTCTTTCTCACTCTCTCTCTCTATTTAGGCAGTATTATTAACAGGCTTAGAAATCCTTGCCATGTAACATCAGAAACAAATGAATACAATTCCTCTGTTAGAAGGCTATAAAGTAAAACACTAAAGCGTTCTTGCTGAAAAGCAGGAGAGGGCCCATTACAGACACCATCACCCTTCATGTAGAATGACCTTCGTGAGGTGTTTTGCTACCACATTCTACAATAGCTTTTCTACAGTAGAAGTTTCCAAAGGAAGCCTCAAGCAGAGTATGGAACATAGAAAGCTAATTGTTCTAGAAATATTGCAAACTTAATAAGTAGGCCACTGGGATCATATTTTTGCTATCAACATGTTGCATCATTTATCAGAAAGTTTTGTAATTTTACATAAATTAAGTCTCAAAATGTAAATTTTAAGCACAGTTACTGCATAGTCTTCAAGTTGATGCTATTTTAATTACATTGAAAAATATATTTGGGAAGGGGCCTTGTACTTTATTACAGTTACTTCTGTCAAGTAACTTTTAATTGTGTGACAAGGTGCCTGAGCAAGGCATTGTTTTTTTTGCCATTTTTAAACAGCTTATGCCACTCGAAAAGGATTACTCCCTTTGTAAATTGCTGTTTCAACTGAAGGGTACCAATTAATTAAGCCATTTACATAATACTGTCTTGGATCAGCTACCTACAAAGATAAAGTCTGAAATCTAGTTTCTAAATGAACAAATAACATTTTAAGAATAAATATATGTTGGTAATTATCTGTAATAGAGGAATTAGGAAATGTGGCTAATAAATTGAATGCACCAGCAATTAAAAGTAAATTCTCATCAACCAAAATTAATAGGGAAGTCTATCCAAAAATTTATTGCTTTCAATTTATCTTTCATTTACTGTCACCTTATGTGCCATCGTATCACTTGATGTCTCACATTGTCACCTGACGTGATGTGATGGAAGGCATAAAGTGTCTAGATTTCAAAGGACATGCTTATTTTGGGTTGAATTTACTTTTCCAGTTTGGAAATAAATCCTAGAATTGACACATACGTAGTCATTATATACCCAGCATGGAACTAACTGTAACATTATTTACCAAGAAAAACCTAGCATTCTTTAATGCACACATTCAAAACTATATGGTATATTTAACTGTATGTAATTGATTGGAGTTTGCGGTTACACAGGCTATAACAAGTAAAATATAACGATTAAGTCTTAAGTTTTAACAGATTCAGCAGGAAAAACACAGCTTACAGCAAATTTTGATCTGTCCAGCATTTCGCTACAATCTCTGTTCCTTGGCAGATGAATTGGCGCAAGCTCCTTATTATGATGGAGCAGCACATTTAAGCTGGAGGTTTGCACTACCGTAGTTACAGATCCAACCCTATGCAAAATATGTGTGACGTTCAACCTCCAGCACAGAAGGTGGCTTCTCAGCATCCACTTGTGAGATGCTACAGCTGATTAATGGCCTGGCCCTACCAACTTTGCAGGTAAAACTTCCACTGAAGTGAATGGAAGCTTTGTGTGTGCATGAGCACACGCCTCTGCATAGTGACTGTAGGACACAATTCTTCTTTATAGCCTACATGTTTTTTTCTTCTTAACCACACTAAATATAGTGCTCTATCACCAGCTAATAGAAGGGGACAAGTTTCCTTCAATGTATCCCAGCCAACAGTTCTCACCATACATAAACAAACTTGTAATTTTAAAATTTAATCAACAGAGATAAATATTAAACAATTTTATCTGAGTCTGGGGGGTTCAGCATCTACAAAAGTAACAGGGTTATGTATTAAACACATTATGCTTATAGTTACCAAACCAGATCACTAAATTCTGCTCCTGAAAACACTTAACTTTGAGTAGTTGATTCTATGGGACTAGTCATATGTTTAAAGTTGTGCACATGTGCAAGTATTTGTAGGATCAGGGCCTAAATCAACATCTAACGAGATTTCACTTTGGATTGCTACACCAGATAGTTAAACTGCATTTAATCTAGACAACTTGCATTCTCCATTTGGAGGCAAAATTGAGAGTGAGGCCAGGTCTACACTGCGACTTTAAATCGGTTTAATGGCCGATATACCGATTTAATGCTGTACCCGTTCACACGACGTCGTCATTAATATCGAGTTAAACGGCTCCTTAAATCGATTTTGGAACTCCTCCCAGACGAGAGGAGTAGCGCTAATTCGAAGTGATAACTCGGATTAGAGTTCGTGTGGACGGAAATCGACATTATTGGCCTCCTAGAGTATCCCACAGTGCACCACTGACCGCTCTGGTCCGCAATCCGAACTCGGATGCGGAGTGCCGGTAAACAGGAAAAGCCCCGAGACCTTTAGAATGACATTTCCTGCTTTCACGTGTCCAGCTCTGATCAGCACGGGTGGCGATGCAGTTCAAATGCAAAAGAGCTCCTGCATTGAACCTTACGGGAGATCTAGATCTGATCGCTGTATGGTGAGACAAATCTGTTTATCAGAGCTCCGTTAAAGAACAGGAAAGCCAAAGCGTTTGAAAAATAAACTCCAGGATACACAGCGGTGCGTGACAACCGTAACGGGAAGCCAGAGACTCAAACGGATGCTCATGGAGGGAGGGGGTAATGAGGACTACAGCTATCAGTCTCCACAGCAGTCTCTGAAAACTATTTGCTTCTTGGCTGAGCGCCCAATGTCTGTAGTTAATACACGGTGTCTTGCGTGGTTCAACGGAACAGCTCGTCAGTCTCTTCCCCCCCCCCAGCACGTGAAAGAGAAGTAAAATAAATATTCCTTGAGTACTGAAATGTCACCCTCTGTGTACGAATGCTGCTGGCAGGAGTAGCGAGGTGTTGACAACGGTCAGGATACTGTTTGTGATCTCAGGGTCCATGATTGCTGTGCTATGGCGTTTGCTCAATGCACTCGAGAAAAAGGCGCAAAGGGTATCTGCTGCCTTCACAAAGGGAGGGTGAGGCTGTACCCAGCACACACGGGGCATGTTTTCTGCCCCATCAGGCACTGTGCTCCAACCCGGAAGTGGGAACTATGAGATAGCTGAGGAACAGCTACCCACAGTGCACCGCTCCTGAAATCGATGGTAGCTTTGGACCATGGACGCAAACAATCGATTTCGTGATCCCACTGTGGACGCGCTAAACCGATTTTATTAGATCTGTTTTGTAATATCGGTTTAAGCTAATTCGAAATAATCACGCAGTGTAGACGTACCCTCTAATCTCTTCAAGCCAGGGGACTGTGCCTTTTTCTGAGTTTGTACAGAGCCCACCACTTGGTGGCTGCTACCAGAAACATAAAACATTTGGAAAATATTAATTTAACACTGTTCTCGGCCTGCTCCTCAGCTAAGGTACTGCTTATTACATTTTTATAAAAAATACTGAACTGCATTTTACCCAGGTATTTTTTTTCCTAAATCAAATCCTTATTTTGTTTTAACTCTACTGTGAATCTGTTATTATATACATTTCTAGTACACAACTGATTTACTGTCATTTGACTTGGACTGTCATGTTGTACTGTGGTGAGGTATCTCACGGGCTTTTCAGCCGGAGCAGTGAGCTTCAGAACCTGGTCACCTAGACCTCTCACAGACATATGGGATCTCTCGTCAAGAGGAAATACTTAGAGGCAGCTGCAAATAATGGCAACAAGCCTGGGATAGGCTGAGTGGAATGTGGAGAGGGGGGCTGGGGGAAAGAAGACGAAGGTGCAAGCTGTGATAATTAGGGAGGAGAGCTGGTGTTATAATAGACTGAGAAGAGATGAGCTGCCAACCTCAACAGGTCACATGTCAAAACAGCTCAATGAATTAGTCAGTTAACAGGAAGTGATAACACAGACCCACTGGCTTTGTGTCAACTCTCATACTAAATCACTTTCAGGAGCTTTCAGGTAACTGTTTTAGTGACTCCCTCAGCTCCAGTTTAAATATATTGCAACGTAAATGTGACAATCAAAACAGGGTCTCTCTCGCCCTATTTTGAAATGTATATTTCAAGGAAACATCACAATAAGGAGATAGCAACACATGCAGTGGGTCTACCATCATAAGCAAAATTTGCAGGAAATAGCGTGTGATATATATATACACATACACACACACACACACACAGCCACAGATATACACATACATATGTGCGCATGCACACACACATGTATATATGTGCATGAAAGAGAGTATGTTTAACTCATTTAATAGTTCATTATATATAGAATTAAAGAGAAAATGCCCCTTTAAAATTTTTAAATCTGCTCCCTGGCCACTAAAATAAAATCACTGATAAATTATAAAATGAAAAATCTTCACAATCTGAAATAAGAGGACATAATAAAGACCTCTGAGCAAAAAAGTGGTTTTCTTGTGTTCCCCCCGCCCCAGTAGTGTTTCAGGGAGTCCTTTTGCATTTTAAAACGTTTAAGTATTGCTCCTTCTTGAAGCACACGAGAGGTCAAAAGGCTGTTCTGTTTTATAGGTTTATCAGTCCACTTTCTCGAGAAGACAAAAAGTCCTATCAGTCCCAAGCCACCATGTAGCCTCTCTCTGCCTGCATACTGAAAGCACAGCACTTACATTAGGTGGTGTAATACTTATGTTCATGAGTTAGGTATGTTTGTATCACTCTGAAATAAACTAGTAAAGAAAAGACACAAACCGGTTGTGTGCGGTCATCTTGAATAATAACAAAGTGCATAACTGTTTACAGTCACACACAATACATCTACTCTTACAGCCAGCTATCTATTCCGCACCTCTTATGGTACTGGTGCTCACAAAATTTAAAGCAAAGCACAAACTTGGTCCACAGGAACATATTCTTCTCCTCTCTCTCAAATACAGCTGGTGTAGAAGAGTGTGTGTAAATTCATCTGCATACCTTGATTTCTTTTCTTGTTCTTTCTTCTGATGTTACAACCTAAGGGTTTTTGAAGAGGTATGCCTTATGCTATTCTGTAAAGGGAATAAGGTCCAGCATCAATCCAATATCTTGTGCAAAAGAGTTCCAAAGGCAGACATCAGCCATAGAGAAAGCATTGTGTCCTTGGCCCAGTGGGAACCTCAACCGTGGGGACTGACCACAGCTGTTATTCAGGGTCAAACACAGAGAAATGCGGTCCCTGATACCATCTGGGCTTTGAAGATCGAAACCAGGACCTTGAAGTGTAGCCATGCGGAGTACTGGAGTACCATGTTCCCTTCATAGGCAAACTGTTAAATCATGTCACGTTTCTTGAGGCTCAACTACTACAAGAACTTCTCCTCCCATGTACATTATTTCACTGATTTGATGACAACACCTGCTCTGCAGCTTTTTGCCAACTGAAACAGCTCTCTCATAGCCCATCAGCTTTCAGTCTCACTGTGAATTTCAGCAGAAAACCTAAAAAAACTCTAATTGTATTTAATGCTGCGTTTTGCTATGGGATGCAGTTAATGTGGAAGATGCTGTGCAGAATAATAGTATAGTTTGTATTTCTAAAATTGTCAAAGGTGAAACTTCTTTTGCTAGTAACAGCAGGTGATTTCCAGCTGATGCACTCCTCCCTATAACTCATCATAGGGTAGATGTTCTCAACTGTGTCTTAAAAAGAGGCAGCTAAGCAGGTCCCTTTGCATAACAGAGTCAACAATGTTATCACTCATAAAACTTTAATTAATTTCTACCTCAAGATTCTTATTCTTCATATTGATATGAACAAAACGATTCTTCCAAAGACACATTTTCACAGTTGAGGTTTTAACCACGTATCTCCCTTTCACATGACCGTGCAACCAAAACCCAGCAGCTTTGCTGTGTATATTTAAGGCTCAGTTTTGAGACTGAGTGCATCTGTCTGGAGCCCACCCAGTAGCCTGCCACAGGATAGAATTTCAGATTTGAAGGAAGCATCCACTTTACAGTCACTGAGTCAATATTAAGATGCATCTGCTGAGTTACCATGAAAGGAAAACTTTAGCTCTGAATGAAGCGTTGTGACAAAACCCTCCTAACTCACTTCTGTTGTTTTCTATTCTCTGTGAAGTAAGAGCTCTTTGTGTATACACTTGAGACTATGTCCCCATCACCTCCTCAAGTGAATAGAATGCGGGTGAAAGCTTCCTGACTGGCAGACCTGAAAGCTGCCATCTCCCTGTATGCACAGAACCCATCTATAGTGGCAGCTGCAAGCTCAGAAGCTACTCCACTGATGATTCCTCCAGTCCATTTTCAAGAAACATCTCTACAAGTGAGAGTAGTTCAGTCTCCCTACCTAGTCTGCCCTATTAACCAGTGTCTCACGCTGTCTGCTAAGAACTAGACTGAGACCACCAACTCAATCTGCCAAACAGCATTTGGATAGCAATGATTTCAAGGTGTTACCATTCTGAGTCTGATCTGAATTACTGACCTGGAGATGAAAGGTTATGTAACCCATTACCAATCTCTTGAGCTATCTGGTTGTAAAAGCGACTACAAAAGATACTGAAGATCTTAGAAACTACCTTGATGGATGTCCTAGAAACATCATAGATCAGGTAGCCGTAGATAGATATTAGCAGTGAATTTATGAATTTCAGAGCTTTCAGACAAAGGGATAGCTTCTTTTAGAAACTACATATGGAAGAAAGCAGCAAGCTCCGTGCCTTCCTCTCTGTTTTTACTTCAAGAATAGAATAAACAATCAAACAATTAAAAGTTATGTAGATTCTTGTTTTTTTCACCAAGCTACTGACAGCTTTATTTCCACTGATTCCTTTGGTGACTGTAGTTTTATCATTCTTAATATGGGAATTTCATACAGATGTCAAAGATAAAATAAGATCAATATCACACAGAATGTGGTGGAGCTAGATACATGTATGGTCAAGACTAAGATAAACCGTATTTTGAGAACTTAAAAACAGCCCTGTCTTTAAACAATTATTTCTTCTACTTTCACCTCACTTACAAGCATCCTCCTCTCCACATGAAATTCTCAAATTTGAAACCCTGACATCCAGCTGACTAGGACCGCAAGAACTTTTCTTATTCAAAATGTACAATCATTTCTCACAAGCTGACAGTGTGTGATTTGTTATCTTAGACAAAGTATACAAAAGCTTTAGAAATTCCCCATACAGGACAAGCTGTTTAGTGTTACCCCATTTATTTCCCTTTTTCCACAAAACACTTGAACCAGAAGTATATGAAACACTAATAACAAGTAGAATGTTCAACAAATGTTAATGACTGCTTATAACTCATCACATCTTTCATTCTAAATTCTTCATGGAAGCAATTTGTGTATTTTCAGAAATATACACCATTAGATTTTCTCACTGGCCTGCAGAAATGATATTTTCTTTTTCAGTAATTTACATTTATTTAAATATGGTGAATACGGATGGTAACAAGTTCCTTTCCCCCATTTTCTCTGGCTCTATTTAAGCCTCATGGTGGGACTGCACCTCTGTAAACCAATGCACTGAAGAGGAGAGATATATGCTGACTTTGGAGAAGCTGATGCCTGGGTGTTGGAGCCCGACAGAAGTGCGTGTTATCATTTTCTTAGGCTCAGATGCTGTGGTGACAAGCATGGTATGAATGTGTAGATGCATTACATAGGATTCATAGGCTACATGACTTCACAGAGCCAATGGCTGAAGCCTGCAGAGAGGGGGTGCAGAGCAGTGCCAGCCACTGTTCCAGAAGATCTGCAATGCATGCGTGAAGGCCACTTCACTTCAGTGCTAACACTAAACAGGGTTATTCAGGCCCTGTGAAGAAGCAGTCTGTCACGCACTGTTTCTTTCTTCAAAGAATTGCCACACACTTTAAAAATAGTAATCTTTACAACTGAGGCTAGTATCATAACCATTTTAAAAATGGTAAATTGAGTCATAGGGAGTCTAAGACTTGTCCAAGGTCACATTCTTAGCTGGGGCAGACCCTGGGGGGAAACTCAGAATCCTGACTCAATGTCTGGCTTAATGGCTAACAACCCCATTTCCCCCTTTTCAGTTCTCTAGAGATCCTCCATTGTGGTACCCCTCCATTCTGGCCAGAAAGGGGTAGATACAACTCTCACCAGAGCATGATGTTGCTTTGTGTATCAGCCAATACCTGGGAGTGAAGGGTTGCTGAAGGGTAAATGAGGTGCTCTCTCATTGTACGATTTGAGAGCATTGTTACTTCCAGAGCGTTCCCAAAGCGTGAGTCAATGAATAGAGTAGGCCTTTTGTGACATCATAATATACTGAATAAAACATATTTTAGATGAACTCCTTCACATGTATATAATAACAAGATACAAGAATAACAACAATAAAGATATATAACATGTATCCAGTGGGAAAATATACACTAGCAGCATGTTTAATTCAATATGGCAATAAATATTTTGTAAATTGTTTTCATATTTGCAACCAACCAACCATGTATTAGATTCGAAAACCCAACAATAATGCCTTACTGAAGCAACGCATCCTTTTGCAACAACATAGATGTTAAACAACTAATGTAAAATAGGAACCGGATGATGTGTGGCTTGGGAAAGTTTAAGAAATGAAGTCTTCATTTACATCGTTTCAGGCTCATCCTTTCACATGCTATCATAAATTAAAGAGCTATAATGAACCCTGTCATGAATGGGGATTTGGTCTGAAGCAACAATACTACCATTTGATATGGGAATAATCTATCGGGACCTATAATACCAGCTTGTCAGCTATTTTAAATCAACTGACCACAATAGCAAACAACTATTAACATGGTGACTGCATGAGGATACAAAAATACACAGTGTCTGCACTGGTGAACCACAAAGTATTTCTAAAAGAAAAAGGAAAAAAGAAAGGTTCCCCCCCCGCCCCCAACTGGTTGCTAAGACAATGAACTTATTCAGTATTTGCAATCTTTTGTGCGTTTTTATAGGAATATTCCACCAATTTACAATTTATAGCTGGTGGTTGACCATATAATTTGTGTGCTAAACAGATCAAAATATTCACAATTGGGCTGTTACATTAAAGCAGTGATTAGAGCACCCTGTATATATCACATCAGAATCCTTTTTCACCTTTGAAAACAGATAATAAAATCTTAAGTATATGCTATGATAAAGCCATGCTGGCAAAGATTGTTTTCTGTGCACTTCTTAATTCAGCAGTGGCAACTCCAACCTTCTCTGTTTCTCTCTTTATAAGCTGGCACAGACATCTTTCCTTTTGCATGGAAGGCAGAAACTGCAGAATCAAGGGAGGTGACCTTTGTAGTAGCTCTATGAAGAGCAGTTGGAAGAGGCTCCATGAGCAGTGGTGCAGTTTGTGCCCTTTCTCAGAGAAACACAGGCCACCACACTGGTCTCCAGTGGCACAGAGAGCAGAAGTTCAGAGGTCAAGCTAAACCCCAGGTCTCCCAAACAACACAGCAACATGTTGCCATTGCACTAATAGGTAAGTTCAAATTATTTTATTGCTGCCTTTGACTCAACAACAGATAACTGAAATACGGAGATGATAATTTAACCCTCCCATTATGGAATGTTATAAAGTTTTTCATATTTTTCAAGTATATAATTATTTGTGGACAGACACATATTTTCTTTAAAAAGAATCCCATAGCACAGTGGTTCTCAAACTGGGGTCTGTGGAGCCCCAGGGGTCTATGAGGGTACTCTAGGGGTCCGCAAGTCATGTCTGGGACCATCACCCTGCTGATCCACCCCTCTCAGTGCCTCCAGCATGTTGCGGATCAGCGGCGTGCAGGAGGTGCTAGGAGGGAGGAGGAGGAGCGAGGACATGATGTGCTCGGGGTAGGGGATAGAAAGAGGCAGGGAAGAGGTGGGGTCGGAGTGGGGTCTTGGGGGAAAGAGTGGAATGGGGAGATGGGGCCTGGGGTTGAGCATCCCCAGGGAAAATTTGAAACCGGCTTGGAGATCTGTGAAAAATTTTAAATCAAAATGGGGGTTCCTTGGGTTGCTAAAGTTCGAGAAACGCTGCCTCAGCACATACCATTGGAAAAACACTTTAGGATTTACCATCTCCCTTTTCAGAACTGAATGAGGAAAACTGTACAGTATGGGGACATAAAGACATTTTAATACAGCGAGACATTTCCAAAGTATTCTGGGCAAACTGTAAATAATTAGTTCTAATTTAACAAAACAAAGGATACATTTTCACACTAATGTAACAACAAAGTTACTATCAACACAAAATAATAATACAAAAGAAAAGGTGCAGGATTATTTTTATAATTAGCAAAGTGTAATTTTACTCCAATTTTCTTATAATAAAATAAACGAGAGAAGTGTTTTCACTTAGATCATTTAAAAAACAAACAAAAAACTACCACCTCTGGGTATTGATCTGGCCTCGACAAGTTTAGCCTAAAGTTTGTAAGTTTCAGAAAGTTACCCAGTGACTGAAAACAGCTCATTCAAATGGGGATGCTTATGCAGCTTCAGCTACAATGGCAGCTCATGTTTCTACTATAATAAAAAATAAAAAGTTTGGAAAAGACGGAAGAATTTTTTTGACACCATATTACACTGTCTCCTGAAATAAGGGACATTTTTATTGGGCATTTACAAAGCCAAAACTAGAGAAGAGACATTTTTTTCTTAGAAATGCTCAATGGAACACATGAGTTGTGAACCCAGAACTACACTGACTCAATAGCTGTATATAGCTAAGAGAAGAGGTGCATACGCTCTTTTGCATGGATGAGAAAGTATACTGTGACTCTCACTTGGAAGACAGGGACTCCCAATTTTCCTTCAGATCTTTTGCTTGGACAAACATTCTTCCTAACAAAAGGCTATGACTTCCTTTAGATCTCATCAACCTCCTTTCTCAACTGGTCAAACAAGTTAGTACTTAACAATGCAAGGGCAAGTGCCCTCTTCCCAGGTCCTGAGTTCAATCTCCACAGCATGCCCAATCCCAGCCCAGCTAGCCTGGGAGTGAAGGAGAACAAATTAGATATGAATTTGCAATGTGATACAGCGCAAAAGTTAGACATGACTTTGGGCTGCATGCTCAGGGACTCGCATTATTGTAGTGAGATGCCCTGCACATGATCTTACCAGGGCCACACCAGGAATATTGTTGTTCATTTCAGGGCCTTGGTTATGGGTAATAGAAAGTTGCAGACAAATTAGAGAGGATGAAGACAATAGCAACAAACATAATTAAGGACTGATTTGTAAGCAAATGTCAGATTACATATATCTAATGCACCTGTGCTGAAAGACAACTAAGGATGACATAACTGTATACAGGTATTTGACAGGTGTACACATCCTGGAGAGACAGGAATTGTACAAGCAGGTAAAACAAAGGTATAATTAGGAGCAATGGGATGAAATTAAGAACATTTTACATTGTAAAAAAATATTGAATTTGGATATGACACTTCCTACACTGACAGCACTTAGCATACATACACAAAAATATCTATTTGATCATGGAAGAGTCTCCCAAGGCAAGGAGATGGAAGCCCCGTATCTTGGGACATTTAAAATACAGCTAGACTAAGCTGGATAGACAAGATGATTTAATAGGTTTTTTCCCATATTTATTGTTTTTTAATTGTACGATTAAGATTGTTTCTTGAATGATTTGTTTGCTTGTGCGATCATTATATTAGCTCAGAGATGTGAGTACATGGTAGAACAGTGGGAACTTACTAAATAATTATACACAATGAAATCTGTGCCAGCCTCTCAGGTTACTGGATATATGACCCATATTTACAGATGACTGACATACACACAAATGTGGTCAGATAAATATTACCTCAGTAGAGTGACAGTTGTACACTGCACTGGTATCTACTTACTCACCTATTTATATAATTTCATTGCCATAGTATCTGGGTGCCACATAGATATTAAAAACTATAAACAATAATATAAGCTCTCTCTCCATCTCACCATTCCCCTCTCCTCCCTAATCTCTCCTTCCGGTTCTTCCCAGTCTATAGGAGAAATAACGGAGCAGTGTAGCTGAACTCTGACTGGCTTCATGGACAGACAAGTATACTATTTAGTTAACCAGAAATAATCTTAATAAAACTAGAGTTCACTTTAAAAATACTGTATTTTATGGATGAGGTGTTATTTATCATGTTTTAACCATTAACAATGTGTGTGGTACTGTACAAGACAGACTCGTGCTTTTTGACTACCTGAACCATATAAAGGTATAAAGCTTTCTGAAAGGTACTGAGTATCTGTCTTAGCCAAAATACAGTAACCAACTACTCAATTAAAACATCCTTCTGAAATCTAGACGTGTCATTTAGGACAATAGAAATGAAGTTATTGTAAGAGAACTTTGTCACAAAACCAATATTTCCTCTTCATAAGTAAATCTCTTTGCTTTCCCTTAGCGTTTGTCTAATATCAGACTATTATCTGGGACAACATTCAAGTTAGCCCTTAACTAAAATTCCCACTAAGAAAAAGTGGATTGTGTTTTTTATTTTTTTTTTAAACAAATGCAAGAAATCTCATAGAAGCTGCAGGGTAATGTTTCTCATTAACCAGAACATATACTTTCAGAAGTAAAACTGCATGCTTCTTTCTGACAATAATTAACAAATTATTGTATATCATTTAAAAAAATTTTACTCCCTAGATAATGACTTTACTATTTCTTTACACTGATGAATATTGCCAACCTGTTTGTTTTTTGTTAGGAACAAAGAGAGAAGCCCAAAGCCCATTGCTGCTAGCCATATTTTCAAGCCCTCTCTTCTATGTCGTTTTGAACTATAATAAGAAAGAAAATCTTTTTTTAAACGTAATATAGAAAAATTAGCATGACCAAAACAGTTTCAAACCTCCTTCTTCAAATCAAAGTACAAAATGAATTTGAAACTGCAACTGAAGTAACATTTGTCTTAGTAAACAGCAATTTGTACTGATAAGTTTATTTATCCAATTGCTAAACACAAAATTTGTGCATCTATATTATTCTACATGATGGATCCAAAATTCAAGAAAAATAAAATTGAATAAACAAAAGTATTTGTATATTTAAAAATGGGTTTCTTTCAATACTCCACCTAACACTAAAATCAGCACAATAAAACTATCATGTTAAGAAAGTCTTACAAAGTTTGAATGAGCAAGTGTACTTCATTACAAAAGATAAAAGTTTCTTCTTCCCTGTAGTGAATACAGGTAATTTCAGAAGCAGTGGCTCATAATTATTCACTGTTGAAAAACTTAAAAAAAGTTCATATTGAAATCTGTGACCTCCAGTTTCCCTTATGAATGAATGGAGGCAAAAATTCTCATTTTGCTGGAATGTTGGTTGATAACAGAGTTAGGCAAAACATGCATTTCTTCATTACAATATGGTCTATGGGTTCATTTAAATAACAATATCCAGCATAAAAGTCACAAAAGAATTATCTAGCAATTTCAATACGCTGAAATGCATTATTAGCGCTAACAATAAGCACAGAGTAAATAAATGAATGTCTTTTATTTGTGGTATTATTTCCGATTATTTAGTTTTATGCATATCAAACTTTATATTCAACGCCTTGGTCAAGAGTATTTGCTAGGATAACTTTTGAACTGGAACTGACATTTAAAATGTCTCTCCAGGTTTTTTCCCCTCCCCAGAAGAAATCAACACACATTGTTCAATGCAGGAAAGCTATCTGTTACTTCCACAAGATGTTTTAAAGCACCATTTTCATTATTTTCCATGAAAAAATCCAATCAAATTAGATTTTTCATTAACGATATCAACCCTGTCACAATATTGAACTACATAAGCAACATGAAGAGGCTTCTTCAACCCACAAATTTCAGCGAACTGGGAGAAAAGACACTACATTTTAGTGTATAAATGATAAAGTAGCAAGTATGGAATCTAAAATCACCACCTCTTTGGAGATCCCTATATAATTAAATGAAATCAAGAGATAAATCCTAGGAACACGTATAAAGTATAAAATCTCTGGGTTTAATACATTGTCCAAAGGGACGTTACGATTGTGTGTGCTGTCGGTTTTAGAAGGCATTCACAAAAGATAGTGTAATGCCTTCAAAGAAAGCGCAGAAAGCAGAATTTGTACTAGTTATGCATTACAGAGGTTTTGCTGTGTTTAATTTGAATGAGCATTCTTATTTCTTCTACAGATTTCAGAGTGGATTGGTTGATTACAGGATGACCATGAGCTGCCAAAGTGATGCGGCCATGAAAAAGGCTAATGCAGTCCAAGGATGCATCAGGTGAGGTGTTTCCAATAGAGATAGGGAAGAGTTAGTATCATTATACAAGGCACTGGTGAGACCTCATCAGGAATACTGTGTGCAATTCTAGTCCCCCATGTTTAAGAAAGATGAATTCAAACTGGAACAAGTGCAGAGGAGGGCTACTAGGATGATCAGAGGAATGGAAAACCTACCTTATGAGAGAAGAATAGAAGAGCTTGGCCTGTTTAGCTAACCAAAAGAAGGCTGAGGGGAGATATGATTGCTCTCTATAAATATATTAGAAAGATAAATATCAGGGAGGGGGAGGAGTTATTCAAGTTAAGTCCTGATGTTGATACAAGAACAAATGGATATAAACTGGCCATCAATAAGTTTAGGCTTGAAATTAGATGAAGGTTGCTAACTATCAGAAGAGTGAAGTTATGGAACAGTCTTCCAAGGGGAGCAGTGGCGGAAAAAAACCAACTGGCTTCCAGATTGAGCTTGATATGTTTATAGTGGGGATGGTATGATGAGACTGCCTACGATAGCAGGTAGACGATCTGTGACTGCTAGTAGCAAATATCTCCAACAGCAGGTGATGGGACACTAGATGGGGAGGGCTCTGAGTTACTACAGAGAATTCTTTCCCAGGTGTCTGGCTGGTAGGTCTTGCCCACACACTCAGGATCTGACTGCTTGCCATATTTGTGCTAGGCATTGTCAGGGAGGAATTTTTCCCGAGGTCAGAACTGCAAAGACCATAGGGTTTTTTAGCCTTCCTCTGTAGCACGGGCCATGTGTCACTTGCAGGTTTAAACTAGTGTAAATGGTGGATTCTCTGAAACTTGAAGTCTTTATATCATGATTTGAGTACTTCAGTAACTCAGCCAGTGGTTATGGGCCTATTATGGGAGTGGGTGGATGAGGTTCTATGGCCTGCAATGTGCAGGAGGTCAGTCTAGTTGATTATGATGGTCCATTCTGGCCTTAAAAACTCTGAGAAGAAGGATGGTCTTGTGATTCAGGCACTGGACTCAGACTCAGGAGACCAAAGTTAAATTCCCAGCTCTGTTACAGACTTCCTGTATTACCCAGGGCAAGTTATTTAATCTCTCTGTGCCTCAGTTGTGTAAAATAGAGATAATGCTACTACCTTCTCAGTCTTCTCTACACAGATGATAAACTCCTGTGGGTAGAGACTGCCTCTTACCACGTGTTTGTACAATGCCTAGCACAAAGAGGACCCAATCTCAGCTGGGGACTCAAAGTGCTACCATACTATTAAATATTAAATCTGATCATATTTCTTAGTGGCCAGTCGAGTGCCTGGAGTCGAGTTACAAAGATTAACTTACATAAAGAAAAAGAGGGGACCCGTAACTTTTCATCCACAATAGAATTAGCAGCAGCATGTATATGGAACAAAATATACACGGATTTTTACTAGATGGGATCATGCAGTTACTACAGCGGAGTTTCTTTATCTGTTAATCTAATTTCAGGGAGATTGTCTGGAATCTTCTGTGCCCAGTAAAGCCCTTAATTATTAAGAGAACCTACACAAAACTGCTTAAGACCAAAACAATGAGCAAGCATAATGATTTAACTATCTTTGCTTTCATAATTGGCAAATTTCAGATCACTAATAGAGAAGCCTGTAACTCAAAACTAATGGAACAGAAGTACTACATTGTTTTAATTTTATAGTTCTGTGCCGTCAGCAGTCCTAGGCTAAAAGGTTATGTTTGTCTGTAAGTAACTGTAAAAGTACTTGTAAATATTAGTCATCTGCTGCAAGGAGTAAATGAATAGTATTCTCTGCCCTTTCTACCTGAAATGCAATTTGGCACTTTCAAATGCTGATGCTAAACACAGACCAGTAATGTGTTTCTGTAGCATTCATGATTCTATACATGTGTAATCTTGCCCTTAGTTTTATAGCCAAATGTGATCTCACTCTCAGATCTATAGCCAAATATGACAGAACAGACAGAGAAGATGCATCAACATGTGAGACAGGTACAATGATATGCCATGCTCTAAATACTGGGCTATTTCCCTCCCCCCACACCCAAGTGCTGTGTGGCACTGATTGCACGTTAACAGTGGAAATCATACTGCGGTTATCCAAAAATGTGAAGAGGAAAAGGAGTCAAAGTAGCAGCAGAGCATTTCCAGAGCCAAAGGAAGCCACTCCTCCAGGAATCATCACATGGTCTGGGCTCCTTTCACAGGTGGCCATGATCTGGCACATTGTATTTTACCTATTCCCCATCATAAAAATTACAAAGCTTGCTTGTGACTATGGCAGATTTTTTTTTTTTTTTAAATCGGGCTGTTCAAACTGCTAGTACTCTCAAACTAGAGTCACTACATATTCCAATATGGCAAACTTATTCAGGAGGGGGTAACTGTGTTAGTCCAGCCCCAAGGATAAAACACAGAAGAATTTGTCATAGGTGATGGCTACAAAGAAACTGAAAATGGACAAGCCTTCAGGAGCTCAACTGCTTATGTAAAAAAAAAAAAAAAAAAAAAAAAAAAGGATTTCAGTACAGACAGTGGTTTTCTAACACATGGCTGCTAACCAGGGATTTTGTTTTCGAGAGCATGCACGAAAAGCCCACAGTTTTCAAAAATTCACCATGTGGCCAACCACCAAAGCTTATTGGTCCCTAGATGCTGCTGCATTTCTGACTACTCAGTAGCAAGCAAGCAAGCTGTTGCCAGTTTAGCAATAGGAGGCATTCAGCTAGTGGTTAATTCAGCATCCCCTGCCACCAGAGCAACAAGAGAGCATCAGCAAGGAGCCAGTGAAGTCTGCCCCACACCTCTGCTGTAGTTAAATATTTCTTTGGAAAAATGAGTATAAGACACTGAATGAAACAATGGGTACATTCACACTACCTGCTGGATCGGTGGGTAGTGATCGATCTATTGGGGATTGATTTATTGCATCTAGAGTAGACACGATAAAATCCATCCCTGATTGCTCTGCTGTCGATTCCAGAACTCCACTGCGGTGAGAGGCGGAAGCGGAGTCAATGGGGGAGCAGCAGCGGTCAACTCGCTGCCGTCTCATGGCCAGGTAAATCGATCTAAGATATGCCGACTTCAGCTACACGAATAGCATAGCTGAAGTTGCGTATCTTAGGTCGATCCCCCATTGTAGACCTAGCCAACGTGGTGGAATGCACATGGAAGATGGCGAGGAACACAAACCCTCTGGGGAAGAAACAAATTCTAATTCTTTGGCAACATTATTAAAATGTCCACAAAATGATCAATTTTCACTAAAGCTCTGTCCATCCCCAAAGAACGATACAAGAAAAAAAACAACCAATGACGACAGCTTGTAATGGCTTCCCAACCCCTGAAATTACCACTGCAGCATGTCATATAGTGCTGGTGATATTGTTCTGCTGGTACTAATTAAAAAAAAAATCTGTACTATTCTAGGGTCATTAACAGTTTCTCTGCATTTTGTACATACTTTGATTTTGATACTTGGTTTCAACAAAGGAGCACACAGGAGTGTAAACTGGTACGTGAGCATGCAAAGGTAGCTTTAAGCTAACTTGGTCCTGGGCCAGCTTTGCACTGGTCTGATGCCCTAGCATGAATTAGAGCAGCAGGGGAGTTACTCTAAACTATAAAAAGCGACAAAGAGTTCTGTGGCACCTTATAGACTAACAGATGTATTGGAGCATAAACTTTCGTGGGTGAATACTCACTTCATCAGATGCAATACAAAGTGGGTATTCACCCATGAAAGCTTATGCTCCAATATGTCTGTTAGTCTATAAGGTGCTACAGGACTCTGTCACTTTTTACAGATCCAGACTAACATGGCTACTGATACTTGATTCTAAACTATGTCAGCTGCCAACAGCCCTAAAGGTCTGAGAAGGCACAGGAGGATTGCTAGATTGCAGGGAAGCTCTGTATTGCCTCTTTTATCTACACATATTCCTTAGGCCACCTATAGGGAGGAGGGATTAAGTAGGAACTGTTATGCCATCTGTATGCAACGTAACAATCTCCCTACATATGGTTATCCTGCTACGTGAAGAAGTCATTCACACTTTACAGATGAGGAAACTGACATACAGAGAAAGTAAGTCACAGAGCTGGGAATCAGTGGCAAGGCTGGAATAAAAGGCAAGCAGATTTGCTACGTCCATTCCCATGGTTTAATCACTAGATAGCACCATCAGTTTCTCTGTTTTTATTCTGGGTATAAACAAAAGTAAATTACAAGGAGCTCAAGAACTAAAGTGGTACTTCATAAGGGCTGTACTTATCTTTTGTAATAAAACTCATCGTATACCTTCTCTGCAGAGACTATGTTACCATTTCAGCATGGTTTGATAGAATTCATAAGCACTATAAAAATATACTACATTTTCAAACACACAAAGTAAAAATAGTTTTTAGAGTGACTCAGATGGTCAAACACTAGAAAATTCAAGCTAGGACCACCTCTCTGACATAATTCTCTCTCCTTCCCTAACCAATATATAAATAAAATAGGTAATAAAAAAAAAGCCTAAAACCTGAAATTGCTCCTGTAGACATGTGACATTTGGCACTGTAGTAACAACTCCTTCTGTCTGTTGAATCAACAACAATTTGCCCCCTGAAAACATAATATGCTGTCTAACATGCGTAGGACGACGAGATATGCAGGAAATCTACGGTGTGAAAATGCTAATGACATTTTTGTTGAAAGTAAATTACTGCGCAAGCCTAAGGGCTGCTATTCGAAATTAAATAACTCATTTGTTTATAAATGACAGAGTCCTATTCAACCAACAATCTCTCATTGTGAAAGTATGTACAAGCCCTTGTTGGGGGCACAATTAAATATCATGAATGAAATTAAAATAAAAACCACCTAAAAATGCAACAGACAAAAATACTGACAGGGTCCTTTTAATAATTTACAAACATAATCATCATGGTCCTTTCTGGCCTTAAAGTCTATGATGTTGGACTTTGAATAAAAAAAGTCTCCTAAAAATCCATGTTTGAAGAAGAAAAAATTGTAGACATTAGCAGGGAACCATGTTCCCTATAATTTCTCTGTTCAGATTAAAATGAAAGGGTATGATAATAAACATATACTGAATTATGATACTGAAATATAAAGATGAAGAACTGCTAATGGTAAAAACAAGGGTTTTATTACTTTAATAGGTTATAATTATGGGGTAGTGAATGAGTTCCTATGAGGTAACCCTTAGGCTAAGGCCTTAGCTTAACTTTGTCTGGCATGAATGTTGTTTTGACAGGTTTCCCTCCTCTCTCTTTCAAAGATTTGCTTAAATAACACTACTGCTTTTAGGACCAAGGTGATGTTTCATGGAATATGCTATACTGGAAGACTTTTAGTAAAAGAAAAAGTGAATCAGCATTATAAATGCACAAACTTGTAATGTTAAAAGTCTATTCTACTGAGAAAAATAAGGGCAAGATGACATGAAAACAGCAAAAGTGTAAACTGAACCTTGCGCGTGCATACTATTATGGGTTACATAAAACAAATACTTAACGCTGGTTGGATAAAAGTGAATGATCATGTAATTTGAAAATATATAAGAATTCAAGTGAAATACTGAACCCAGAAACTAAAGTAACAAAATGAAGGATCATACCAGGGATCAGAGGCAGTGATTACCAACGTGAAGTACAGGAGAACTTCCTGGCACCCCAGAATGTGGCAACTTGGGCCCCTACCTTATCCATTTTATCTACTTATCATCTGGCATAAATATATGGTCAGACTCTATCAGTGACAATAATTCTGTCTGAAAATTTCTAAATAAAGGCAAAAATTGATTAAACCTAAATTGGGTGGACTTGTGACTCAGTTTCCCACCTCGTATTTCCATTCTTAATTGCAAACCAAAATATATTTTATAAAACAAATAGGAAACAACATTTCAAAAAAGATTTAATTATTATTTTGGAATTTGAACCAGGTTATTAGATTATAATCAAGTCTTGCTGAAGGTTTGTAAAATATTATGACATGAACAGCTACAAAGATTTGGTGCAAAGTTCATCCCAGAGTGAATAGGACTTGATTGGTGCACAGGCCTTGGTCTCTGTGTCTGCATAGGGGTGAATTTCACGACCCAGAAAAGTGAGGCAAAAGGCTTGTGTGGGGCTCCAGCTTTGATGAATAACCTAGAACCATCCACGTACTAAAACTTAGGTAAAAGACAAATTTAACTTAAAATGAACAAAAAGATTTTTATACAAATTTTGGGCGGGAAATAAGAATGCACATCTCAGACACACCTAATGTCAGGTTTTAGTCTGAAGAAAATGCTATGGTCAGGTGAAAACCGCTTAGCGCACTGAAATATACAAAACATTTACCTAGTTGGCGTATTTCACAGAAGGTGACTTTGCATAACTTTTGGCTTTGTGGAAGTTTTTCAGGTGTGAAAGTATCCCTAGAAATGCTATCTAATTAGAACTAAACACAAGAAAAATAAAGGTTTAAAACTGAAGCCGTCTATGAAATCATAAGAGCTTGCTTTTGCTATAGATCGTGGAACTGTATTTTTGATGATGCTAGAACAGTATAGCTAGATGTGTTCAAAGACTGCAGAACAAGTAATAAGTATTTAGATGGCATGCAGCAGCTTAAAAATACCATCATTATGTTAAGAAAATGGATTCTCCTAGAACATTAAAACTGCCCATTAAATGAAAAAAATAAAATAAAATAATTGGTACTACTGAGGTGTGACACTTCATAAGCCATAAAGGAAGAAAGCAAATGAGATACAGGAAAAATTTGTTGGAAGAATTTAATTTGTACTGTAATATTATCATGATCAACTAGAGTATAAAAACCACAGAAAGATAAATATTAATGATAAAGGTCTAAAACCCAAGAAAGGAAGGAATTTCTGAGTTACAGTTGAAACCTGTGTCCTTAGACTACCTGATTGAGCTTTGGTGTTGCAGAACATTTTCTCTAAGTGCCGTGCAATCTCAACATACAATAGGATGGGTTTAAAATCAAAGCCTTATCCTTAATTTATGGTTAAATTCAGAATATTCACCCACAAATAGAAAGAGAGAAGAAGGGTCACTCAAATAGTTCTCTACTTTGTTACATCAGTCTTTTGATGAATTAACTGATTTCATGGGCACAATTCTCTCCTCCAATTGCTAGAGAAAATTGGTTGCTCCCAATCTTCAGTCTGATTTGATGGTTCCACAATGGCATAAAGGTGACAGTCCAGTATAATAGTGATCAACTGACAATTCTGAAATCACAGTGGTGCCAAACAGGAATGTGTTTTGGTACCAACAATCTTTGGTGTGTTCTTTTCTCTGCTGCTTCATCATGCTTTCTCTGACATCGAGGGTGTATATTGCCATACAAGATCAGATGGAAAACTTCAAGATAGCATGTCTATGTGCAAAAAGCCTACTGAGATGAGAACTTCTTTTCACCTATGATGCAGTGCTCCTTGAACACAGAGAAGAGGAGCTCCAGCAACTTTAGGATAGCTTGCATTAGCTTGTGATGAATTTGGAGTAACCATAAGTCTAAAGACGACAATGATTACAAGGTGTGTTGACCGCATAAGAAGTTTTAATAGCTAACACCATGCTTGTAGTTATGCACAAGTTAATCTATCTAGGCTCAATTGTATCAGATAACTTACCTCTAGATGACAAGTTTATTTCTCACATCAGGAAGGCAGTCACCATATTCAGCCTACTAATCAAGTGCATGTGGTATAACAGGAAACTGATGCTAGACATCAAGATCTGGGTCTACCAGATGTGTGTTTTGAGCATGCTGCTGTATCTAAGACAGATCTGGAGCACCTACAACAGGCATGAGAGAAGGCTACACAATTTCAACACCCACCGTCGGTGCTGTATTCTAAATATCAGGTGAAAAACCAAAGTTCCTGACATTGAACTACATGAGAAAGCAAAATGGTCAACTCTAATTACTATTCTCAAACATAGACATCTCCACTGGCTTGATCATCTACACTGCATGGATGATAGACACATTCTGAAGACTCTCCTCTATGGAGATCTTGTGGATGCTCCAAGGCCACTGGGACAACCTAGGCTCAGGTTTAAGTACATCTGCAAGAGGGATTTGAAAACGTTCAAAACCGACACCACAAGCTGGGAAGATTCAGAAAGCAAAAGGCTACAAAGAGGTCCATGCTGAATGAGGGAGTCAAAAAGGATGAACCAAGATGGCTGAGAGACAGGAAAGCGAAGAGAGCGAAAAGGAAAGTGCAAGAGGCCACAAGCACCAGTGGTGTATTGGCTTCATCTTTTGGCCCTGCGCTTTATGCCTGCATTAGCTGTGGAAAGGACTGTTGCCTGAGAATTGGACTTTTCAGCCACTCATGATGCTGCAGCATGACACCTAGAACCAAACTGCTTTGGTGCTAACACCACTTTCTTTTGAGATGGACTGTTATTCCACTGTGCTCATGTAAATGAGATTTATCATAGTGGAGAAACAGGACCACTGAATTTAAAATCACCATAATTATATATTTATCCTATTATGAAAACCGCATTGTTTTGGAGCATGGTAAGTTGGAAATAGAGTGGGTCACACACAGCCTGGAGGAGGGAGGAGTTGATGTCACAAAGCGAGAGGCTTTATACTGGCAGGATCCCACATCCAGCTTTTCATAGACATTCTTCCCTGAGATCATTTGTGCTAGCTCCTACAGCTCTTTAGAAGAGTTGTGGCTGAACTCGGCAGTTTACTTTACACTGTTAAATATTTGTATAAGCTTTGACACCATCTAGTACTAATCTTTTCTTAATTTGTTCAGATTTATTTTTGAATGACTTGATGCCATTTGTTACACAGGCAATAATAACGTTTGAATTAGCACAAAGTTTTTTCCATGGATTCTCTTTTATACGCCAGTATTAATTACTATAGTAAAACCAGAATCCTTTTGAAGGTATAGCATGCACAGCATCAAAACATTAATATTGTTTACATGTTAAAGCTATGAATAAAATGCTCCAGTATAGAAAGAAAACAAGCAGGTATTAGAAAAAAAAATCTAAGTACTAACACTAATATTGTGGAGTGTACATTAGCTGCCTTAATCAACAGAATTTGTTTACACAGAGCTAAGTTATTTCACAAATAGACTCCCATGTAAACTCTTGATTGTGCACATTAATGCATGGCGACATTCCAGTCCCCTCTGATATACAAACAGACTTGTATTCTCTTACTGGAAGCATGATCCAGTAGGTAGAGAGCACAGGATTGGGAATAAAGAGATCTAGATTCTAATTCCTGCTCAGGCCACTGGCTTCATGTGTGATCTTCCCTTGTTCTAGTCACTTAATCTCTCAAGTAATTGTTTCCATGTCAGTAAAATAGGAGTATTTATACTTGTCTTGCTCTGTAAAATGCTTTAAGGTCATGGATGAAAACGATGAGATAAGTGGCAAGTATTATTAATTTCCCTTACGGAGAGATCCTTTGGACTTTAATAGATTATTTTGGATCATCCTATAGGATTTAATAGAAAATTATATACCTGTTACTGAATCCAAAACTTATGGAAAGTACATAAATGTCTATTAAATTCTAAAGGTTTTTACAACAATTTCTATAGAACCCCATTGCATAGGAATCCTTATTAAATTCCAAAGGACTTTAAGTACAATTCTACAATTAAATTTCATAGGCGAATGGTATTTTTTCCCTATTAACCATTATACGTTTTTCTTTCATTGTGTGTGTATACACTCCTTCAGCCAACTCTTTTTTAATGTTAATGTAGTTAATGTGAATAGTTATTTTATAAGCCTAGCCAGAATATGGCAAGATGGTAATATCCAGGGTAATGTAAACCTAAGGGAAACCCTCCATATTTTACTTCAGGATAGTTATCAGGTTGATACTGCCTGACACAAAGAGAAAAAACTTCATGCTTTCTTCAGGCATTAGAATGTTATCAACTTTTGATTCCTAAATAAACTTTACTGGGGTGAAATAGTCTACCACAGGCTCATAAAATGTACCCATTGCTGAGGTTGCTAATGTTTGTTTGACATTTTACAGCTGATGGTAAAGGACACTAAAAGGCAATTATGTGGTTGAAATGGACTTTCATAGTTTACAGCCAAATTTAAGATAAACAACTCAAGCCAACGCTGGGTTTTGTATATTACAATGCATCAGCTATCAATTTGAGTAGCAACCTTATAAAAACCTGTTCAGGGCTGCATTAAGTGTCAGATTTAGATGACACTGATGCTATTCAACTGCTCAATTAGCTCAATTTTTAACACACATGGGTGAAGTCAATTTGATTTCATATTTACCAAAGCCATGAAACTCATTAATAGTATTGGCAAATCACTACCAAGGCACCACTAAAAATTAGATGATCAAGTGGAAATGTAAAAGTATGATAGGGAGACAGGAACAGTCACAAGGGCTGTGTATTTCCCAAGGAGATTTCTGTAACACCGATGGTCCTGCTGCATCAAGGTTAACACATCAGACTTCTTTTTATTATTTTTTTAAAAAAAGGTTGACTTGTGAAATTGAATATTTTTAAATCTTATGGAAGTGAAGGGCAGAACATCAGCCAGTTACTGTAAACGCTTCCTCATACAGCTCCCTCACCTGGAGCTGCAAAATCACTCATGTTTTAGTTCACAATCTCTTCTAAGCAAAGGATTCAAAAACAGGGCCTCGGTGTTTAATTTTGCAATGTAGAAACTAGGCTGAGAACACACATCTCTCTTCACAAACTTTGGCACAGTAAGGGCTCCAGAGCTACTGATGCATTAATCCACTGTCTCACCTAGCTCCATCATTCTTCCCCTACCATCCCCACTTTAAAGGGCCTTTTTTGTAATTTATTGTCTGCAAGGTGAAATACTTAATGCTAATGTATTCTGGAGTAGTCTGCGGGAAGGTCATTGGTTCAACAATAGATTTCTTACTTTATCTGACAAAAGCACTTTGACCTTTTAGTAAAAAAAATAATCCACATTTGTATGACCCTGGAACAAGATATTTGTTTTAATTAGCATGCTGTTGGTTAATTTAACCCTATGCAACCATCACAATTGGCTGTTCCTAAATTGGCTTTGATAGCAATAAAGTAAAATAACTAAAAAAACAATGAACACATCATCTTTAAGGAGAACTTTCATTTAAAAACTTGTAAGAATTTGTATCCATTGTTTTCCTTTATTAGAAGTGTATACTTTTCTCACCATAAATTTGGAATATTAGAACAACACTATCCCTCAATTTTGCATAAAGAAATTGCCTCTATATCCTTTCTGGAAGCATTAAAATAGCTTTAAGTTAGTACTATTTAGGGAGGCTGTGTTAGATGAAGATTCTCTGTATCACAACTCCTGAGTCCCATTCATCAATCTATTCGTTATTTGGTAGGCATCGAAGAGATCAGTTAGCCTCTCTATGCCTCAGTCTGCCCATTTGTAAAATGAGGATAATATTTTTAGTTGCGTTAACATCAAACATAGATGTGATTTTTTCTTGTTAATTTTTTTTCCAGAACCTGGATTATAGCCACTATACTGTAAAATTCCAGAGTATGTTTATTATTAGCATGCTAACAAAAGCTGCTGTGGTTTCTTAGCGTAATGAGGACTTTGTGATGGTCAGAAACACATGGATAAAGTTA
Organism: Chelonoidis abingdonii; assembly: GCF_003597395.2. NCBI lineage: Eukaryota > Metazoa > Chordata > Testudines > Testudinidae > Chelonoidis > Chelonoidis abingdonii. Next base: position 55,609,015 of record NC_133783.1, read on the forward strand.
AATTAGACATTATAGTTGTCTAAAGGAAGGAGTCTTGTAGTGCGTAGCTGTTTCCATAGATACAATTAACTGCGCTGTATGTTGTGGCTAGATAAAGTTCCATATACAACCACATTCCAGTACCTTTCCACACGAGCACATTGAATACTATCTTACTTTATAAGTTCGCCCAAATTAAGTTAATAGGGCTATTGTGGAGTAAGGTGCTATAACGTGGTCAGAATCAGAATCTGGACTTGAATCTACCACTGAGGCAGGGTGTCTGGTTAAAACCTGGTAGCCCTTGGAACTGATTAAAACATGATTAAAGGTTGCAGCTTAGATCGAGGTAACTGTATTCCATATCCAGGACTAACTTGGACTACTCCAAAGTTAGGACAAGATTGGGTATCACCTGCACTACACTTTTTAACCGTGTCATAACTAAGGCTTTTGACTTGATTATAGCTGCTCTCTATATAGGAACAGTTACTTTCCCAAAGAAGCTCCATTAGTTATGGTGAAAGTTGATTTAAAATCTCAGATGCAAGATCTTTGACCTTGCAGAAATGCAGCAACTCTTGCCTCTAGTTCATTACTTAGCTGCCTCTTAAAAAATGACCAGATTTCTTGCAAAGGACAAATGTTTTTTGAACAAAACTTAGCAGAAATGTTCTTTGGGAGCAAACCAGTTCTGAAAACAACATGTGCTCACACCTTACGAAAAGTAAGAAAAACAGCAAAAAAGAATGCAAACTAAAATAAAAATGTCAGGGGGAAAAACAAAATGCTAAATACACTGAGTCCTCAAAAGCCTCGGAAAGCCAGAGTGTACTACAGAATTAAGGAGCCCCAAAGCTTTCCTTGGAGGTCTCTCAAATTTCATAAGAATTTGCAAATGCATAACATAACTAGACCCCCCAACAGCACTTCATAATACATCCTGATTACAAATGATGTGCAAACCTTTACAGCAGAAATCATAGCAAATACTAACGGGCAGCCTTAAGTATTTTAACTATCACGAGTTACAAAACTTTAAGTGGTTCAACAGTTTCTTCTCTGGGGCATAAACATCACATCCCCCAATGGCTTCTGATACTGTCTGAGAAAGAATGAGCGCAACTTGCTGGCCAACTTTCTCCATTCCGCACTGACAGGCTAGTGGTGCATGCACTAAACTCCTGATTTAAGAAGAGAAATCCTGGGAGGCACAAAAACCAATGCCTCATGCAATGACCAGCCTGAAAAACACTCTTTCACTGTTAAAGATTTCATTTCTAGAAAAATGACATTAATTTAATAAACCCTGGACAAAGCAACCGCTTGTACAAGATACAGTCGGATTCTTAGGGGTCTCTGTGCGAACACAACACAGTGAACATGTAGCTTCTGAAAGACTATTCTCAAATAGTGGACGAAGTTATGATGAAGTAGTGCAAATACCACTACAGAAAATGTATGTATCATTCCAACCTGAACAAAAGAGAAGACCCTTTATAATCAAAAAAGCTTTTAAAAATAACGAACTGCTTAGAGCAAGTTGACTCCATTGAACGAAGATACCGGAATGACTAGAAAGTTTTCTTTCAAGTAAGGCCTGGTCTACACTACACGTTTAAACTGATTTTAGCAGTGTTAACCCGATTTAACGGTGTACCCGTTCACACAACGAGGCCCTTTATATCGATATAAAGGGCTCTTTAAATTGGTTTCTGTACTCCTCCCCAACGAGAGGAGTAGCGCTAAAATTGGTATTACCATATCGGATTAGGGTTAGTGTGGCCGCAAATCGATGGTATTGGCCTCCGGGCGGTATCCACATCAGTGCTCCAACTGTGACCGCTCTGGACAGCAATCTGAGACTTGATGCAGTGTAGCCCAGGTAAACAGGAAAAGCCTCGCGAAATAGTTGCATTTTCATTTCCTTAACTGTTTGCCCCAGCGAGGAGCTCTGAGAATCAGCATGGCGAATGGGGCCCATGCAGTTCCAAATCCAAAAAGAGCTCCAGCATGGAACCGCATGGGAGATACTGGATCTGATCGCTGTATAGGGAGACAAATCTGTTCTATCACAGCTCTATTACAGAAGACAATGCCAAAGCGTTTGGAAAAAAAAAAATCTCCAGGCTACACTGTGCTGCGTGACAAGCATAACGGAAAGCCAGAGACATCAAATGGACGCTCATGAGAGGAGGAGAGGGTACTGAGGACTTCCAGCTATCCCACAGTCCACAGCAGTCTCCGAAAAAAGCATTTTACATTCTTGACTGAGCTCCCAAATGCCTGTTTAGTAGTCAAACACATTGTCCGGCGTGGGTTTAGGGACTAGCTTGTCAATTTACTCCCCCCCCCCCCACCCCGGCATGTGAAAGAAAGGGAAAGAAATAGTTTCTTGACTTCTTTCAATGTCACCTATGTCTACTGAATGCTGCTGGTAGATGCGATGCTGCAGCAGTGAAGAGCAGTATCCGGCTCCTCTCCCTCCCGGTGGCAGATGGGCAATATGACTGATATTCCGGAGGAGGAAACCAGGCATCCCGCTGCTATTGATAGTCCAGGCAGTACAGAATCTTTTCTTTACGCAGGAAAGGGAGGGGTCTGATGGAGCTCAGCCCCCAGTTGCTATGATGAAGACGGTTACCCGCCGTTCGTACCATCTAACTGGGAATGACGGGGAGTCATTCTATTTTACCCAGGCGCCCCCGGCCAGCCTCACCTCAGGCCGGCCAAGAGCACTCAACGGGCTGATGGTGACAACGGATATCAGTCATATTGCACCATCTGCCACCGGGGAGGGGAGAGGAGCCGGATACTGCTCTTCACTGCTGCAGCATCGCATCTACCAGCAGCATTCAGTAGCAATATGGTGACATTGAAAGAAGTCAAGAAACTATTTCTTTCCTTTTCTTTCACATGCGGGGTGGGGGGGGGAGTAATTGACAAGCTAGTCCCTAAACCAACGCCGGACAATGTGTTTGACTCTAACAGGCATTTGGGAGCTTCAGTCAAGAATGCAAATGCTTTTCGAGATGCTGGGACTGTGGATGCTGGTCCTCAGTACCCTCCTTCCTCCATGAGCGTACCATTTGGTCTCTGGCTTCCCGTCTGTGTCACGCAGCACAGTGTAGCCTGGAGATTTTTTTTCCAAACGCTTTGGCATATTTGTCTTCTGTAATAGAGCTGTGATAGAACAGATTTGTTCTCCTATACAGCGATCAGATCCAGTATCTCCCATGCGGTCCATGGCTGGAGCTCTTTTTGGATTTGGAACTGCATGGGCCCCCATTCGCTACAGTTAGACATTCTCAGAGCTTTCCTGTCTCGTCTGGGATATAAACAGTTAATGTGATACCATGCGCACTATAAACATGTACTATTGCTCTCTCCGTAGTGGCTTTATTCTTGGAAGATTTACGTTGGGCTCTACTACATGCGCGTCCCCTACTGCTCATTTCTCTGACAGTGATGCCTGTCTGCATCTGCCATCAGAGTCACGCCGTTGGAGCACTGTGTTTCTGAGATTACCGCCCTGGTCGAGCGACAATGATTTTTGCCCTATCAGCCACTGGACTCTCAACCCAGAATTCTAAGGGGCGGGGGAGACTGCGGGAACTATGGGATAGCTACGGAATAGCTACCCACAGTGCAACGCTCTGGAAATCAATGCTAGCCTCGGACCATGGATACCCACCGCTGAATTAATGTGCTTAGTGTGGCTGTGTGCACTCGACTTTATACAATCTGTTTTATAAAACCGGTTTATGTAAAATCGGAATAATCCCGTAGTGTAGACATACCCTAAGTTTTAAAACTGCATCTCTAAGAAGTTTAGTCCCATGAAACTCTTCTTATGATCCCCTCTAACAATGAAGCCACTGTCTTCATTGACCTTCACGTAAGGCTAGATTGTGGAATTAACACAAGCACTGAGTAGAGGGCAGTGCACAGTACAGGGACAGTCTCATAGTCACAAATCCATCTTTCCTCCTCTTGTGCTTCTCTGGGGAAGTAAGCTATGCCAGTCAGATACTGACCACAGTTAAGGCTCCTCCCACTCTCTGCCCCTGCCTGCCCTCCGGCCCTTTAATTTTCAGCATGGGTGCCTCATAACTGAGTTCTTTTAAGAAACAGTTTTACTTTAAGTCTGTAATTTTATTTAATATCTAATAATAAATAAAAATCACCTCTTTGCACGTCACACCTTTCATCCATGGACTGCAGAATGCTGGCTCAGTATTATCCTCATCTTAGAAGTAGGGAAACTGAGACATGCGTACATACACAAGAGAACTAAATCAAACAGGATGCCATGAATAGCTATGCAACTCTTGCAGATTCATTAGAATCATAGAAAATCAGGGTTGGAAGGGACCTCAGGAGGTTATCTAGCCCAACCCCCTGCTCAAAGCAGGACCAATCCCCAACTAAATCATCCCAGCCAGGGCTTTGTCAAGCCTGACCTTAAAAACCTCTAAGGAAGGAGATTCTACCCCCTCCTTAGGTAACCCATTCCAGTGCTTCACCACTCTCTGAGTGAAAAAGTTTTTCCTAATATTCAACCTAAACCTCCCCCACTGCAACAGCTTAAGTTGATGTCATAAAACTGATTAAAGTGTTCATATTTTCTTCTTAGGACTGCACATGGTTTAGGACCAGGCACGCTTCTACTGAAGCCAATGGCAAAACTGCCCTTGATTTCAGCTGGAAAAGGTTCAGAAACCATCTATTGCAGGGGTCTCAAACACGCAGCCCGCAGAGTTATTTCCTGCAGCCTGCCATAGGCACTGACTCCAATGGCAGCCAAGCTCCCCTCACCCCCAGCCCGCCCCCTTACCGAGTGTGTCACATTCCAACTCCTCTGCCTACCTCCCAGCGCTTCCTGCTGCCAAACAGCTGTCTGGTGGCGCTTAGGACTTTCCAGGAATGAGGGGGAAGGAGCCGGGATGGGGCATGCTCAGGGGCGGAGGTGGAGAAGAGGCAGGGCCGAGGATTTGGGGAAGGGGTTAGAATAGGGACAGGGAGGGGGCAGGGTTGGGGCAGGGACTTTGGGGAAGGGGTTGGAATGGGGGTGGGAAGAGGTGGAGAAGGGGTGGTGGACTAGACGAACAGTGTGAGGAATGAAGTTCAGCATGTATGATTTTTTGCTGTGAGTAGTTGGGAAGAATGTTTGTTAAAGTGGCAACATATTTTGTATGAATAGTTACTTCATACAAGTTCCTGCCATTACAACTGTTAATGTAGATCATCAGTGTTACTGACCACATAAGGAATAGTTACAGGTGTTTATATTTTATTAAAACCTCTCTTCGCATTACAGTTTTAAAAAAGTTAATACATTGACTTTTAATAGCATACTATATTACTCTTCATTTTTTACTATACTTTTGTATCATTGTATGAAAAGGTTTAAGTGACGTGGCCCTCGGGCCAATATACTAGTCCTCATGTGGCCCTTGTGGTGATTTGAGTTTGAGATCCCTGATCTACTGTATCACTGATCTAAAGAAACACATTGTGTATCACCACCAAAGTGCTGTCCAGACTATTGGAACAAGGGAAAAGGGGAAGAGCACCAGCTGATGGGGATGATGGGCTGCCACTTTCCTTAATTTTCTTCAGAAAAAAAATATACTATGACAAACCTCTGTAGCATGTGGTTTACCCTCTGAAAATTATCTGTGCAAAGACAAAGGCACAGATACAGGCATAAATATACCGGTAGATGAAGAGAAGGGAGTTCACTGACAAATGGAGAACCAGTGTTGATGAGGCCAATTCACTCAGGGTGGATGTGATCCACTCCCAATAACTGATGAGGAAGTATCAATACCAAGAGAGGGAAAATTGCTTTTGTAGTGAGCCAGCCACTCTCAGTCCCTATTCAAGCCCAAATTAATGGTGCTAAGTTTGCAAATGTATTGTAGCTCTGCAGTTTCTCTTTGAAGTCTGTTTTTGACTTTTTTTATTGAAGGATGGCTACTTTTAAATCTGTTATTGAATGTCCAGGGAGACTGAAGTGTTTCCTACTGGTTTTTGCATATTACCATTCCCGGTGGCAGATTTGTGTCCATTTATTCTTTTATTTAGAGACTGTCCATTTTGGCCAAGATACATGACAGAAGGGCATTGTTGGCACATATAACATTAGTAGATGTGCAGGTGAATGAGCCTCTGATGTGTTGTAGCTAGGGTGACCAGATAACCCAGGTCAAATATCAGGACGCGGGAGCGGGGCAGGGGCAGAGGGGAAAAAAATGGCGGTAGAGCAAAAAACAACCCCCCCCCCATTCCTTCTCCCTCCGCAAGCACTGGAGGAAGGCCCGGGAGACTCAGGGGAGCGCGGTGCCAGGGTGAGTGAGAGTCCAGCCTGGCCCCGAGCAGGGAGGACTTGGGCGCAGTACCTGAAGGGAGAGTAGGGGGGTAGCCTGTGGGGACAGGAGGCAGCTGTTCTCCCCGCCTGGGCAGTGGAACTCAGGAGCAGCTGCTGCTGCAGCTCCCACTGCTGCGGAGGGAGGAAGTGGCCAAGCACGTGGAGCTTGCCAGCTGCGGCTTTGGCGCCCGGGCCTGAACCCCCTGCGCCCGGGCCTGCTGCGGGGACCCAGCGCGCATGCTGTGCGCGGCCAACCCCTGGCCAGTCATGTCTGGACTGGCTGCCCAGCTGGTGCAATCCCGCGTGTGGCCCCGGAGTGGAGGCAGCAGGTCCCAACCCCCTCATCCTGCTTGGGTTCCGCAGGGGAACGAACAGAGCTAGGCTGCCAATGCCTCCGCCGCAGGATTGCACCAGCTGGGCAGTCAGCCCAGACACGACTGGCCAGGGGCTGGGTGCAGCGTGCGCCCTGCTGGGTCCCCGCAGCAGGCCCGGGGGGTTCGTGGGTGCCAGAGCCGCAGCCGCCGAGCTTGACCAGCGGCTGCTTCCTCCCCCCACAGCAGTGAGAGCTGCAGCAGCGGCTGATCCCGAGTCCTGCTGCCCAGGTGGGGAGAACAGCTGCCGCCTGGCCTCATGGGCTGCCCCCCTACTCTCCCTCCAGGTACCGTGCCCAAGTCCTACCTCCTCGGGGCCAGGCCGGACTCACACTCACCCTGGTACCGCACTCCCCTGCGTCTCCTGGGCATGGCATGCTTGGCAAGAGGCAGAGATTTGGGGAGGGAGCCAATGGGGCAATGAGGGGGCGGGGATTTGGGGAGGGAGCTAATGGGGGAAGGGGGGTGGAGTCTGGGCGAGGGAGGGCGCGAGCCCTTCCGGGCTCTGAAGCCTTTGTTTGTTTGTCCAGTGTCCCAACCTAACATTGGTTAGGACGCGGGACAAACAAGCAAATATCGGGACAGTCCCAATAAAATTGGGACGTCTGGTCACCCTAGTTGTGGCTGATGTGGTTGGGTCCTCTGATGGTGTCACTCGAGTAGATATGGGAACAGAGTAGGCAATGGGGTTTGTTACAGGGATTGGTTCCTGGGTTAGCGTTTCTGTGGTGTGGTGTGTAGTTGCTGGTGAGTATTTGCTTCAGGTTGGGGGGCTGTCTGTAAGTGAGGACTGGTCTGCCTCCCAAGGCCTGTGAGAGTGAGGGATTGTTTTCCAGGATAAGTTGTAGATCACTGATGATGTGCTGGAGAGGTTTTAGCTGGGGGCTGTACATGATGGCCAGTGGTGTTCTGTTATTTTCCTTGCTGGGCCTGTCCTAGTAGGTGACTTCTGGGTACCGATCTCGCTCTGTCAATCTGTTCCCTCACGTCCCCAGATGGGTATTATAGTTTTAAGAATGCTTGATAAAGATCTTGTAGGTGTTTGTCTCTGTCTGAGGGACTGGAGCGAATGCGGTTGTACCTTAGGGCTTGGCTGTAGACAATGGATCATGTGATGTGTGTACTGGATGGAAGCTGGAGGAAAGTAAGTAAATATAGCAGTCAGTAGGTTTCCGGTATAGGGTGATGTTTATGTGACCATCACTTATTTGCACTGTAGGGTCCAGGAACTGTGTTCAGGACTGGGAGTGGCTGGCTCACTACACAAGCAATTTTCCCTCTCTTGGTATTGACATTTCCTCATCAATTTTTGGGAGAGGACCACATCTGCCATGACTGAATTGGCCTTGCCAACACTGGTTCTCCACTTGTAAGTTAACTCCCTTCTCTTCATGTGCCAGTAAATTTATGCCTGTATCTGTAATTTTCACTCCATGCATCTGAAGAAGTGGGTTTTTTTACCCACGAAAACTTATGCCCAAATACATCTGTTTGTCTTTAAGGTGCCACCAGACTCCTTGTCATTTTTGAGATGCAGCCAAAAAAGTGCTTCAAGGATCTGCAAATCATGATTAACAAACTTTTTCTTAGTCTCATATTTTAAAAACCTCATGTATCAACTCATAATTCAGGCAAAATATTATTTGTTGGCCACATGCGATGTATACAAAATTTGAAGGAATGAGTAACTTTTTTGGGGATTTTTAGTAAGGAAGATCAAAATCAGATTTAAAACAGAGAGCAAATTTCCAGTTTAATTATGAAGTTAACATAATATTTTAAAATGTATATTTCATAAATTATATTTTTATATTTGATTATTAGCAGCAAAAGCAGTTGATACACTAGTTAAAAAAGCTAAATAAATTTTAAAGCAACCCCAATTTTGTATACAATGCTTAATTCATTTTCGACACTTGGTTTAAATGTTAGGCAAAAGGTCAAATTACAACCTTAAATATTTAAACTGGTCAATGAGAGTCAAGTAGTCAAGGAATTATCTCAAGTTTATTGTTAAATATGGATAGCCTTTGAGGTAACCTCAAGTACATGGCATGGCTTTCTAATGAGTTATTAAGTTATTAAGCTATGAATTACTTCTGAATCTTAAGCAACACTGAGTAGATCCAGGTAAAACAAATTAAAAAGATCATAATTATGCAACTTCATAAGATGTACCAGACGGTCACACTATTCATACATAAAAACTACATTAATAAAGTGACCATATTAATAAAAAGCTAAGACTGGCCCTTCAAGACCTTAACACTAATTGGAAAAGACTTACACAGTACATCTCGAATAACGTCCATTAACAATTTTGGTAAGTCACTCTTCAACTACCTAAAACTGGAATAACTTATTCTTAAACCATACACTTCATCTACTGTATTATCTTTTGTCAAAGATCAGTGAAACATCATTAGTCAGTTTGAGTAATGTAGCAATTGTCTAATTGCCCTAACTTGAATCTTATTTCTGATTAACTTAACTGATTAAATATGAACTAGTTTCTAGATTCCAAGTATGATAGTTCATCGAAAGGCTAATGATTATCATTATCCCTAAGATCATTTGCTTTGAATGTTGAAGAACTCTTTCAAACAGGATGATATTTAAAGAGATTTTACTTTTAACAAAGAGGCAAACTTCAGCTACGAGACACAGCTGATATATCATTGTATCCAGCAGGGCTAGGCAACCCGCACAATCCTTCAGCAGCTTACTGCTCTGCTATCATATCATTCCACAGAACAAAGGTACAAGAAAGATCATTCCAACAGTAACATCTACAGTGGTTCGCTTCTGGACCCTTTTGCCAGCTGATGAGTGCTTCCGGGTCTTTCAAGTGCCAATCCCCACCCAATGCCTTTTTACATGCATACATACATAGGGCCTGGTTGCCAGGAAGCTAGCACAGCCTCAGTAAAAGGGCTGTGCTGCAGAAAATCCTGCAGAGCTGGGAGATGGAATCCTAATTTCTACGCAACAAGTAATTCCCAGGGATGCCTCATAGCTGAGCGTCCTGTATATAGTGTGTTTAGAGGGAACAGATTCCAATCCAGCAGAGCAACTTTAACCATGTAAGTAATTCCATTGACCTCCACAGTCTACTCATGTGCTTACAGTTAAGCATGTGCTTTAGAGCTTTGGGGAACAGTGACAAGGTCTGATGATTCTCTTCCTTTGTCAAACTGAGGCTAGATGAAACTTTGCAATGTACAAAGGCTCCATCCCTGACATCTATAGTTCCAATCTCAGTGGAGGTTTCTCTATAGCATGCATGGAAAAGGAGAATCAACATTTGAGGATTTACCTTTGCTTTTACTCACTTTTTCTCCCCTCATAGCAGATACACATGAACCTTAGGCCTCTCTTATCTACCCACAAGACCGGCCCATTTAATGGATTACCATTAACAATATACTGTTGTCAGAAGATAAATACAATGCCTGTTTAAGTCACAATGACTTGATTTATGACAATTAAAACCATGCAGATGGTTATTATACATTTTTTTCAGCTTTAAATTTTTGTTGGGGTTAATTATGCTATGCAAAATAGGAATCCAAAATGTGTCTTTCAAAATGAGAAAGTAGTTCAGCCTATTGATCTGTAGTTACAGTTTCAGATGTTGATCCTCACAGCTGTAGCTAAATGAACCTGACCTACTTATAGAAAATATTGTAGATACTTAGAATGGAATAACACCTTTTAGGCTTCTGAATTGTAACAGCGGAGCCCCATGCTAAAGGCACTCTTGAGGCACACTCTTTACAACATTATTTTCAGGGCTGCAAGTACCACTTCTTAAAGGAATAGAGAATTCAGGTTGAAACAAGAGTCTCAGAATATTATGGAATGTATATATAGACCACCTTCCATCATCTCAGAGATGGCGGTGTATAATGTTTTCTGTCATAGCCTCAGAAGACTGGGTTATCACATTTGCTAGAGTGCTTGGACAGCACATGCTAGGATAAGGACGGTGAGTAAGGAAAGACAGCATGAGAGAAAAGGCTATCTTGTGGCTAAGGTATAGGAATTAAGAGTCAGGAGACCGGGGCTTTTGTCTTGGTTCTACCATGGTTTCTTCTGTGACTGTGGGTACGTTTTTGTTCCTTATTTTCTCCCTAAGTAAGTCATTTCACCTCTCAATGTCTCACTTCCTCAAGTGTATCATGGTGGTAATAATACTCCCTGTGCCAGAAATAAGGATTTGAAAAGTGTTTTCAAATCCTCAGAGGCAAGGGGTTGAAAAAAACGAAATGTTGTTATAGGTAAAACAGTTTTGGAATAGGTTTTGGGGTATATTCAAAACCTTTGGAACATGCCCATTTTAGTATATAACAGTACTGTTACGGCAATGGTGAAAATCCCCTTCAATTCTATGGGAGCCTGACTGGGCCAATATCTCACATTTAGCTATTACCTTTCAACCCAAAGGAATGCAAAGAGCTTTACAAAACTGCATCCAGGAATCACTTCATTCAGCACAGATATGCGGCAATCTCAGGGGTGGAAAGTGGCAGCTGTTCAGCACATGTACTCAGAGGAGCGTTGCTTATGATCAGTATTTGGTTTGCCATTGTTACACAGTTATCTATGAGGCAAAAGGGTCTGTAGCATTTGTGTGCTTGTCAAAAATGATCACAGAAAGGCTGTCCTGGTGCAAATACGCTTAGTAAATGGCAGATTAATGAGTTAAACAAGTGGTTGAGGATATTTTTTTTATATAAAACTCCTTTCCCTACCTGGGGGCCATTCATTTTGCAGCTCAGGAGCCATGTCTCTCTCTATAATATGTGATTCACAATGCAATACTCCATGAGCTTCCATATCTGTCTTATGCAGAAGTTTCAAATACAATTTGGCTCTTTGCATATCTTAGCCTTGGGAACAGGACACTTAAAATCCTAGAGGCCAAATACCAATATCCCCCTAGGATTATTGTGCACATCTGCATCTCTGGGAAACTGATATTATAAAGAGAAAAGCTTTCAAGTAAAAGCTCCCTTCAAAAAGCCTTGTTTTGCCTCGGTTATACCATTTTCTTCAACTACTTGTAGGTTATATAACAGAGGATGAAGGCCGTTGTTTTAGAATTTCCTTATGTGGGTACCCTGAGAATAAATAATCTTCATATTGTTTAAATTTACAGAGTCAAATTATGGCTTCCTCTAGGTTGTTGTGATGTAGTTGGAGAATGGCAGGAGCTCCTTTTCTCCTGTTCCATCAGAGTCACATATTAGGAAGCCAGAATACCGAAATTAGCATTTCCTAAACACCAGAAAATGGAGTATGACAATCATGGCTGAATGCACTCTAGACCCAAATGGGGAACAGACCAATTGGTTGGAGGCACAAGTGTGTGCATTTCCTTCTCTTCTCCTATTAGTGCCATGAGGATAGCTCTGAAAGACGCAAAGTTGCCAACTCATGCAGTTTTATTACAAGCCTTGTGATAGCTGGTATTTTTCTTAAAAGTGCCAGCTTCAGGAGTCATGTGATTGCTTGAAAATGTGAATGCTAAAGGCACCAAATGAGGGGCAAACAAAAAGGACAGAACATTTTTCCTAAATCTGATTTTTGGGGCCTTGACTCATGATTTTTGAACATGGCATTGGTAATATCATGCACCTCTGTGGAGGAGAAATAAAGTGCCACACCTGAGCATGCTCCCTCCAGAGCCACCTGAGATATAATGTTTGCCCTTGTACTCAGCGGACGGAATGCCTCCAGCTACCACTCTCAGGCTGCGTCTACATTGCATACCACTTGTGGCAGTGTGTATGGTATATCTAGCTAGACCACAGTGAAAGGCTTGGCAGTGGGGAGCTGTTGGAGCCTTTCCCCACTGACTCCCCCTGCCAGAGCCTTCATCCTCTTCCAGAGTTTTACTCTGCTGTGGGGAAAGACTCTGGCTATTTCCTGACAAAGGGAAAGGCTCTGGTAGCAGGGAACTGCTCAAGTCTTTCCTGTGGCCAGGAAAGACTCCATCAGTGAGTAGGCAACTGCAGGACACTAGACTGCTAAAAACAGCAGTGTAGATAGGGGAAGCACTGCTTGGGCAGTAGAGAGCCATGCAGAGTACATACAAGTATAGACCCTCAGGGTTCAGACATGTCTTTACTCAACTAAGTAGTGCCTCACCATCAATACTGTTATATCTGTGACAGGGGGATGTGTAATGTGAAAGAGGTGTGCAGTGTAGACGTATCTTCAATGTTACTGAGGCTGCAAAAGTCAGAACATAGAGACTTTAACATGGAATAGTTTTTGAGATGCTTTGAGTCGTTCAGTTGAAAGTCACTGTATTACAGTGGTAGCAGCCACTACAGTAACGGATGTGTAATTCTTTCCATTTTAACCTCTGCTAACAGTTAGTTGCTCACAGCTTTCTGATATTTCCATCTTTCAGGCTGAAATTTTCCATTCTTTGTTTTTGCCAGATTTTTTGTTGTTGTTAAAAACAACAGCCATTTTGGAGTATGCAAAGAGTTAAAAAAAATGAGTTTTCCCATTACAAAAATGCGGTGACTTTTGCTGTTGAGCTTTGAAGCTGAAATGGCTAGAGGATGAAAGCAGAAATTGGGCATGGAAATAGCCATCACTGAGAAGAAAAGCCTTTACTTGTCCTAGAGAAAATTTATTTTGGTTTCATCAAGTTGTATAAGCTTTTGAAAAATATGTACTGAGCATGTGCAGGCAATATTTTTTTTTTTAACTAAACTTATAAAGGATGCATCTGAACAAGGTATTAGACAATTAGTTTTACTTGTGATCGAAGCGGCATTTGAGTCTAAATCCCCAGAGCTACACAGAAAAAAACATTAAGGCCTAGATGCTCAGAAATGGCCCATTAATTTTGAACAACATGTTTTTTGAGACACCAGCATGAGATAATTTAAGGTTCCCAAAACAGAGACACTCAAAATACAGCTTTAACCCTCCACACCACATACTATAATTTCAGCTTCACCATAACTTCATACTTTTATCTGAAATGGTTTTTGATAGAAAAACAGGTGTTAATGGTACACAAGAATGGCCATACTGGTTCAGAGCAATGGTCCATCTAGCCCAGTACCCTGTCTTCTGACAGTGGCCAGTGCTAGATGCTTCAGAGGGCATGAACAGAATAGGGCAATCCTGAATGATCCACCCCTCTCATCCAGTCCAAGCTTCTGGGATTTGGAGGTTTAGGGACACCCAGAGCATGGAGTTGTGTCCATGACCATCTTGACTAATAGCTCTTGAGGGACCAGTATGGCAAATACACTTAAAACCTCTACTCAATTTTCAGTATCCTGCCAGAATAAGAAGGGTATCTATTTTATTTAGCAGATCATATTCTAGTTTTTAGTTTTAAAAAGATTTTCAAGATTAGTATTGATAGTAATGGGTTTTAATAAACTAATTAGCAGAGTATATTATTGGTCTATTGTAGTCAGATTTAATCCCAGTACATTATACTGTGTCCTGGATCCAGAGAATTTTAATGGGGGGTTTTCAAAAGCACTCAGCACTGGTCTAATTTTACTCCCATTGAAGTCAATGTTATAGCTTTTTTTTTATTGCTAATCTTCTATTGTATTAAATTATAACGAAGCAAAGGTGAGCTGAGCAAAATGGCTGACACTAAGTGTAACCTTAGTAAACAGTACCCAGTCTGTGGGCACACAGTTTACAAAGTCAGTGGGCATCCCAAATATCTGGAGGATATCACAGTCTAGAAAATGGATGGTAGACTATGCAACATATCCGGTAATCACCTCACTAATGGTATCTTGACAGCACTATTGTTCTTTACCCTCTTAATGTCCCCTCTCTGGAGAGCGTGGGGTTTACACAAAAGTGAAACTGGGACCTGGAATGGATTTCTATCATTTCTGATTCCACTTACTGAACACAACTAAGGCAGTGAGTTTCAGTACAAAATAATCAGACTCCTTTCTCATCCCAAATTGTATATACAACAAGAATAAAGTTTACATTAAAGGCTCACGTCACATATATAACTATGTAATCCCATGAGTTAATAATACCTAGTCCAGGATCCAAATTTATACTAATTGAAAAACAGCTATAAAGATCTATAGAATCTGGGTATACAGATTCTTAATTTATCAAAGAAAACATATTTCACTATAGACATATTTGTGTAAATAAGCAGAAAATAAATCCAAAGGAATACTTATTTTTTTCTTCTTTTAAAAAGCTAGAAAGCATATTGGCTTTTGTGCTTGAGCTGTAGCTAGGAAAACCACTAAACACAAGGGACAGTAAATAAATGCCTTTCCTTTCATGCAAGGATATGCGTTACAATACAGATCTATTAGCATTTCTCAAAATAAGGCTGAAAGATGAAATGCAGATTAATAAATTCAAGGTAATTACAGTGCAACAAAGCCAGTTAAGAACACATTAGAAAGCTATAGCATTGACAATTAATAATCATTGGAATGAACCGAAAACGGTTTTGAATAAAAAATAATAGATTTGGAAGCACAGTCTGCACTACAAAAGATTTGCTAGTATAGCTCAGCCAGTTTAATGACAAACCCTTCTAGTGTAGTGTACCAGTAAAAAGTGCTTTTGACAGTTCAGGTTATACCAGTAGCCCTAACAAAATAAACTATACTAGCAAAACTATTTTAATGCTGGTATTCCTTCTGCAGACGGGCTTTAGCTGGTATAGACTTGTTGGGCGAGGGAAAAAAAAAAAAATCACACCCCTAATGGACATTGCTTTACCAGCAAAGTTTCTAGACTGAGCCTTAAAGCAGTTATTTTTTTCAATTATTGCCTTCCACAACCACTCTTTACCCTGAACGTACGGCATGTTTTTTATTCTGTAAAAAGCCGAAATGAACTATGAACTATTCCTTTGTGTCTTGTTCAACTGTTATTTATAGAATGCAAGGATTTAAAAAAAAAACGCTGATGAGAACAAACAACTAAAGTTAAGGACTGTTCTTCCTCATCTTGCAGCAGAGGTTCATGGACCATATATGAAAGATTTTGAATAGCACTATCAATCTCTTATATTAATAATTTGTTATTGCCATTCTCTACATACCATACATACAGTCCATTAGCATTAAAAGAACTATTTCTGATTTTGCTGCTGTGACCTGACTTCCCAGCTAAAACAAATTCCACAGTAAACAATGGCTTGAATACTTTCCACTCTCAAAGCTCACACAGAAAATAGTAGTATCAAGGGGACACAATTTGTTCAAGTACACTGGGGGGAAAAAAAGTGCTTTGTTTATATGCGCTTAAACTACCCTTGTCTAAAGGAGTTTGTTATGCCAAATGTCACATTTTCTCATTATGACAGACAACTCTATGTTTTGAAGCACATCTGTGTCCAACAACTAATATATTTTTATAAAATTATCAAAACCTCTGCTTTAAACATTGTAAAGGAAAACAGAGTCACTAGTGTTTAATTTTATTTCTAAGGCAGCACTACAATATTTTCTTAATATTCTCCACCTCTCCAAGCCATTTCCTATGGTTTGTCTTAAAATGTAGCCTCGTCAACCTAAACAGTAGTGTCAACTATACATAAAGGTTCAGAATGAAAGCTACTGTATGATTTGAAACGATACCATGGCTGCAGAATCAGCAGAGGTCCAGGGCTGAGTGGGTCTGGAGCCTGAGCTAACTTCTCATTTCTAGAGTTGATTTTATCTCCCAGATCAGGGATAAAACAAGTTAGTGTGGTGGGAAAGACTGTGCTGCCTCTGCTCAGGTTGCTTCTGTTCTGTGCTACACTTGTTAACACATTACATAAATATTTAATGATGCACAATACCTTTTATTTTAGTTTAAATTAAATAAGCTCTTCCTTCCACTGGAAATTGACTTACTAAGTCCCCAAAGAGTAGAGATGTGTCTATTCTTCAAAATATGAATATGGACTTGGAATATTCACAAGTTTGGGAATTGTTTCTAACTCAGATTTCAGCTTGGCCCATTCCTGGCATATATATAAGTCTAGCTGCAAAATTCAGATGTGGATGCAAATTACAAAGATGGAAGGTATCCAGAAGTGGGGTTTTGGGCTCATCACTAGTGGAAACAGCATTCTTTTAAACTACATAGTAGCATCTTTCATAGTTAATGACTTTATAACTAAAGGGTCCTGTAACACGCAGATAAAAAAGCCCCAGAAAGTGCTGGACTCTTTGGTACTAAAAAGGCACTTTGTAATTACATGAAAGGCAATGCCCTGAAAAGTTACAAAGAGAGAAGATTTTGCATCACAATTTGACAGTGACATACAACGTTTCTGGGTCTATTCTATTCTTTATGTATGAGTAACTCCTACTGATATCAAGGGAAGGCACATGAACATACTGCTCTCTATACTGGGGAAAGACCCTTGCACATGTTAGAACCCCAATATGTATTTGTGCAGATGCAAAAGTCTCTCTGCATGGAACCAAATGGAAGATAAGTGTAATTGAAAGTACAGCGCTGAATTTGATTTTTTCCTATTTCATACGGTGTGGTGAAATTATAGCGATTATTTACGTGAAAGCCTGATGGTGGTTGGAATCCGGTAGAAAATACAGGCACTGTTGTGCGAGCTCCCCTGTTTATTCAGTTCTGGAGACATCTTAAGTAGCACTGCCAACTATGCCAAACTGTGTACGGAGGAATTATATGCAATAAACATCCCTCACTGGAGAAATGGTGATGTTCTATTTTATTAAAGTCAACTTGAGAAATTTCACAATATCCTAAAACAGAACTGTGCAATTACCTCTTCTGCTTGGCATCAGTTCCCTCTTTATGAACAAAACAACCCCAGCAATTACAGGAGAAAAGCAAAACCAAACACAACTGAACCAAGAAAGCCTGTTATCTATTCACCTCATCATGGTATTTTTTAAATTAATTTGTTAAAGGCTTTGGGGGAAAAAAGCATTAGGTGCCCTTTATAGCTGAAACATTTATGGCCTTCTTCAACTTCAGTGTATTTCTTACAGATGCTTAAGTATTAATGGACTCAACCAAAGTAGCAGCAATATTGGACTTTAAGTACTTTACACAATTAAATGCTAATGCTTCAATCATTAACAATAACACTAAATACCATCCTGAGAAGCATAATGCAGGCAACGTATTAAAACACATGTTTCAGCAGGTTCCAACCTTTTAGTTTTTCTAAACAGCTGAGAATGAGAAGCCTAAAAACAAGTAGTATTTATCATCTTTGGTTATAAAAAGAATACAACACTAAAGACGAACAAACAACTGATGACCACAATTATAAACTCTAGCCTATTGCCTTCACATAACCTTTGCTTTTCTCTGTTGTTCCGTGTCTGCTTCAGGGAGAGAGTTTTCTTGGATACTTTTACTTTAAATTATTATTTTCCATTTTTCTTTTAATCTCAGTACTGTTAACTTGTTCAGTTTTGAAACCTGAACTGATGCAAAAATCCAGATGACAGTCAAGGGATTTAATAATCAGATGTCTCTCTGGGCTGCTTGGAAATGTGTGTTTCATATTATATTAAAAATATTGGCATCCATGTGTGTTGTGGCACAACTAGCTGATACAGCAGTGGCCATAACAGTAGTAGTTTGGCAAGTGATACGAAAGAGGACAAAGTGCTATTGTGAATTTGTATTAAGCTATTAGAAATGATGGCTCTATTTTGTAAGGCTAAGGCAGTAAAGAGGTCACTTTATTTATATAGCCACATTGCAGTTCTAATTAATGGTGATATCAAAAAGTGTTAGCCAGCAAAAAAAAATTAATCTGAAATTGAAAGATTAAACTAAAACAAAACGCGGCCCTGACTGAATGAAGCCGTACAAAGGGGATGGAGAAGGTGCAAGTCTTGTGGTAGGAACATGAACCAGCCTACTTGGGGGCAAGGCAAAATGGCTCAGGGCAGCAAGGGGAATGAAGGGAACAACAGCGGAGGAACATAATTTACTGCTGCCCCAAAGAAGCATTGTACATCCGGTTTAGCTCATGCTGCTAACCTCAGCAAAAGTGTTGGAGGCTGTGGGCCTAGCTACGCCCCAAGAAGGCAAGTCATGTCCCCTTGGGACTGTGATACATTGTCTGGTGTTGAAATCTGGGGCCCTTCCTAGTATCCTTGCAAGCAACATTCAATCCTGCTATACTGGGCGTGTGGTAAGAGAAGCAGGTTTCCTCTGTCCTCTCTTTTCTTTCATTAATTTGTGCAGCAGAAAGCAGGATTTTGCCTTCGTTTAAAACATTTGCATTTCCTTTTTCTCCAGAAAGCAGAGAGTTCGCCTTATCACATGGATAGTTTTCTATAAAGAAATCAACAACAATGTTGTAATTGTCTTTCTTGAAAGGAGGCTTGTCTCCGTCCCCAAACAAGACAACTGCAGAGAAATCAGCTGATACACACTGAGAAAAAGTAAGGGGGGAAAAGAGAATTCTCGTTCAGTATTTAATTGTAAAAATATGGCTGGGCAGGAAAAAGCATTGGAGAAAAGTTCCAGTGTTACTATCGTCTGAAACCACTGCTTTGAAATGTAGGACAGAAGGGCTTTAATGCTACTAGCATTCCGGTGGATGGAGACGTTTCCTTAGCCTCACAGTTCAATTGCCCTACCTTGGCGCTTCATGGCCCCTTTTCACATCTCAGTGCAATCCCTCCTCCCACCGAGCTGAGATCTGTCTATAATTTAGCAGTGTGGGAAGGGCAGGTTGGTTGTGACTCCGAACACCTGTTCATGACCTGAAACGTCTTTAATTTTGTATGAAAAAAAACTGAGATGAGAAAAAACAACTAAACAACAACTCATCTCAGTTTGTATGGAGAGTGGTCACCATTTAAAAAGTCAACATTTGTCAAAAGGTTACTACTCAGTGGAATCTGAGGCGTGGTAGTATTTCCTTTTCTATGTATATAGAAAAATCTCTGATGTCTCTGATATCACTTCTATGTGGAAACTTTTGGCTAATGCTGACATGAATGGTGGCCACTGTAATGGAATATGTACAAACTACTCTCACTATGCGACAAACAATTTATATTAAGTCTGGCTGGATTTTTTCTTTTAACTACCAGACTAGTTTCTTAAGAGGTCACTGTCAAGTAATGTAAGCCAAGCATTTATGTATTTTAAAACGGGAAGTGGTGAAGATAAAGCAACGGGTAACAAAATATTTTCAGAGGTGTTTTGAAAAATAGTTGTATGGGCTTTCTTTTTTCTTCTACTTATTTATATATTCCCCCAAACTTCTAGGAACCCAAACACAAAAGCATTTTGCTTACCATGCATGAGAACTGGAAAGTGAAACTCACTTCAAAATGAAAGTGAACAAACTTGTTTCACTGACCTAGGTAGTTGAAGGTCAAAAAATAAAAACTGCTCATTGGTGAGATGTAAAACAAATGTTTACATAACTTGCCAGTTTGAATAATGTAAGGATTAAAATAATCTAATAATAATCTAAGGAATTTTTTGAGACCATTGTCCCTTTTACTCAACTTTTAGACATGCATGGTCAATATGTAAAGACCAACTCCTACTAAACATACAACAATATTTATCTCAAGCTTCCTCTTAGTAAGAAAGATTTCTAGGCTTATGTTTCATGCCTGTGCAATAGCCTCTAGAGAGACATAGCAATATACAAAAAGAAAAAGATTATTCTGCAGGTGGTTTTACCAAAAATGTTAACAAAAATTAACACTGAAATAAAAGAAAAAACAACTAAGTAACAACACAGAACAAAGAGACCCCTGAAAGAGTGATGAAAACCACAGAATAGTGATAGGGTGGCTTTCCATGTGAAGATGTGTTCTTCAGAGCTACTGCTCTACTTCCTTGTCACAATGGAATCCAACTCTTCAGACGATGATTATATATTCTCAGATCATGGATCAAAGAAAGCAGGCTACAGAGGGTCCCAAACTCAAACCGGTCTTAGAACGTACAGTTTAGAGAAGAGGGCCAGATTTAATAGGCTTCCCAACCAATCTATATTATACAGGTCAAACACAGTAATATTTTTTTCCATAAAAACTGTATTAAATTAGGTCAAGTGAGCAAGAGGACAAAATAGAAACTCCAATATGAATAGCTCTCTTATTTATCAAACAGAGCACTTCTCTGATATCTTGTGCACCTGCTCCTCCTTTCAGTTTCAGAGGATGAGCACTTGCAACAAGCATTTCCATCCACTTCAGTGAATAGAATTTTAAACACACACAACCAGTGCCTAAAACAGAAGCTGATCAATGTTCTGAAGCATTGTCTTTTTCTTCCAACATACACAGCATCCCATACCCTACGTACATATTGTCTATTTCTACTGCACCATCTTTGGGGCAGGGAGCCGATCTCCTGGTCTGCAGAACATATAGGACACTACCGGTATGGTTTTTTATATAATAAAGTGGGTGTATAAAGTAAAATAGTTTATTAAAATATTGCCATGGGTAACATAGATAATGTGTTTGCATATATGCATAGGTATATTATTTATAAAGCACGCTGACAATGTCCTAGGTGCTTTGAAGACAAGTAAGATGACACACACACAAACAGTATACTCTGTCTTATTCCAAACAGAACATTGGCCAACTACTAAGGAACAACACAGCTTGTGAACAACTCCCTCTTGAAGAATTATAAATGGCTCATCTCAATTGATTATTTAGATGCCTCAAGATGATTCCTCTGAGGAAACTGGCATGTGGGATTTTATTTTTCCCATTGCTTGCTGGTACAGCTTTAATAAATCATCAATAATTCAAAGGCAACTGTTAAAATATGACCAGCAAAGTGCACCAGTGCTAGAGGTGTTCCATAAAAACTCTTCACAAAAACCTCATCTAGACCGCAGTGTTACCAACTACCTCAACCTATCTCCATTTCCGCCAGCAGTGACTACTATTTGAGCCCTCTTCTACTCTCAATGTGGAGTGACGGCTAAAGAACAGGCTCACAACACAACATTTTTCAGGTGTACACAGTTGTGAAATACACATCTTGAATGTGTTTTAATTAAAAGAAAGTTTTGGATTATAGAAAGAATAACAATAGTTTTGCAAACCACAGAGTTATTTTGCATGCTGTTTTGAGAAATTTAGATGCATTCCTAGATTATCCTCAAAGCTGTTTTTCTAATTATTGTAGCAAAAGTGTATTTAGTTTCTATTTTTTCAGTGCAAGGCAGTGCTGTGGGAAGTGGGTTTAAGAGATTTTTTTGGTGGTATTCACCATCAGCTATGTGAGAGCAGGTTCTCTCCAGAACCCTCCCAAGTCCAAATGGGGCAATGAGGATCAATAATCATTCATTCTGAGAAATTGCTATATTATGTATTTATTCCCCATTCAAGCTGTATGACTGCAATAGTGATGCTCTTTGCAAAGGAAAGCTACTCATACCGTTCCATAAATCCGTTTGTCCTTGAGTCCAGAAGTGACACCTCCACATCTTCCCTAAGCACCTAGGCTCATGGAGTGAAAGCCACTCCAGTATTATGTGATAAGTAATAGTATGTTGCCTCTATAGCTTTTCTTTCATCTTCAAGGATCCCCAAATACTTTACAAATGTTTGTACAAATTATAGCTCACTTTTGAAGTGCAGCTGCTTTTTAACAGCAATCAGTATTATGATGTCACAGTTCAGAGCAATTAGAAGGATGCCATTTCCGACAGAATTGGCAGGAAGAATTTTAGATAGGTAGAATGTAATTGCCTATGCTGGAATTAGGCTAGAACACCTAGGATAGCACCACTACTCTTTGGTGTATACATGGTCATTATATCTCCTGGTATGGATTAGTTATATATTGGTTAAACCCACATCAATATTGTTATCCACTCTTATGTCTCGAACTAATATCTTAAAGGCCTGTGGAGCTGGAACTTTTACCAGTAGCAGCCCTTGCATGAGGTAATCTGACAGGCTGAATGTGCACCATGGATTTAGCATCTCCTCCAATCTAAATCCTACATTAACAGCAATGTGCTCAGGGACTGAGTGTTGTATCACAGCCCCTTCCAACAGCAGGTCTGAAACAAAAGACCCTCGTCTAAATTCTTTCTATGTTTCTCTCTCACCCTCTTCTACATCCATCTCAGTTCTAACCTCGCACCAAAGTCAGCAACACTGCCATTTAGTTTGTTCATTTATAGAATCTACTATTGTGCTCATCACTTAGGGATGTGAGAACCACACAGAGATTAATGAATGTTCATCCTCACAACACACTTCTGAGGCCAGGAAGTAGTAGCATTCTCATTTTACAGATGGGACACAGAGACACAAGGAAATGATTTGCCCAAAGTTACACGGGGTTTGAACCTAGAACTCCTTAGTCCCAGTTCCTTAACCATGAGACCATCCTTCCTCTTACAAGACAGCGGAGCCAGTTTCTTGATTCTGTGTTACAGTTCAGGAGAAAAACTGAACAACAGTGTTACAAGATTAAAAAAAAAAAAAAAGCAATAGTGAAATAATCTCTATAGTTAAAAATTGGAAGGTAACATGCTATCAAACGCACATAAACATGTTTATTTGTAGCATCTAGCTTACATGAAATATGGATGCAAACAGCATACATAAATAACACTGGAGTACTGTTTTATTATAAATATTTTAGCCAATAGAAAACTATACTAAAAAAGCATATATAATGGCTCATAAAATGAGACCTTTTATCTTCTTTTCATCCATAAGCTTGAAAATACTTTATCCCTGCAATTTGAGGCAACATAAAGAATCTAGTGAACAAATAAAATATCCTTTTTTCCCTCTATAAATATGGAGAAGAAAAAAAGAAATAAACAACCCCTCCCCCAAACTGCCCTCATATAAATAGCTTGGCCTTGAAACAGATTAAAAGACCTAAAAAGCTATGCCTTCATGTTAGCCAGAGAGAACAGAAATTGAACACTTTCTTTTTTAATTAAAAGAAATTTTGTTACTGAGGATATGTAGTACCTGTCAATACAGAAATAAGCAGCAATAGAAAGCAAAAATGAAATCTCAATCTGTCATGGAGTAATGTAACTTTCACCTTTTGCTTCTTTATATGCATGCAAATAATTTATTTAGTGTAAAATACAGTGAGACATACAAGCTGGTTCCCTAAGTATGGTAAGCTGATTGCATATAATTCTGATCCATCTTTACTAGACAACAATATTTGTTAAGCAACTAGATTGTTAGTCATTTTGACTTTTGGCCCTGATCTTTTGGGCCTTGAAACCTCACTCATTCTCCACCAGCTTGAGTCACTTCTTTTGATTAACCATTCATTGCTTACAACCAGTTGAATTTTCACACTACAGACCAGGACAAATTTTCATACTAAAGACCACCTTACAAAAAATTTTAAAAAAATCATGAAAAAATAAAAAGAGTCAATTGGGATCCTGTCAGGTATTTCAGTGAAAGCAGGATCAACCCAAGGTTAATAAGAACCTTAAAGATATTTGGTTCATCCTATGCACAGATTCAGTGAAACAGGTAATTGAAGTTCATGGCATCAGAAATGGCAGGACAGACATGAAGGAAAGGTGTTATTTTAAAGTTAACAGCAATACAATTTAAGGCCCTGATCTTGCATGGATATCCATATGGAACGACCCTTGCACCTGCACAGAGTACTTTGGCAGATCTGAGTTGCATTGACACATTTTCAAAGGCGCTATTAGCGCAACCTCCTTATATTTGTGTGCAAATTGTGCAGTAAACAGAGTGAAGGTTATGAAAATATGCAAATCACTATATTTATAATGGGCTAGATCCTCTCAGCTGGTGTAAATTTGTGTAGGTTCAAGTCAATGGAATTATGCCAATATGTACCAGGGATGATACAGGGACGTCCTAAGCATAAGCTATGTAAACTCTTAAAAACATTGCTCTCTTTAAAATAAAAAGAACTGAACATTTTCTTAGAGTTTAAAATGGATTTGGATTCTCATCCATTTCTTGAAAAGTACATATTTTTGTGTTGGTAGATACAAATATTCTCCTTAGCATCTAGTTGATAAACTTTTAATGTAAATCTGCTAGTTATTTATTCTGGCCATCATTATGGAAACATTTTTGGAAAATCACAACCTCAGAATCACAGAATATCAGGGTTGGAAGGGACCTCAGCGGGTCATCTAGTCCAACCCCCTGCTCAAAGCAGGACCAATCCCCAGATAGATTTCTACCTCAGTTCCCTAAATGGCCCTCTCAAGGATTGAACTCACAACTCTGGGTTTAGAAGGCCAATGCTCACCTCAAGCCCTTTACTTTCTTTCTAACAGTCAGCCGCTCTGTTTGGTATAAGCAGTCGGGTTTTTTTGTTTTGTTTACATATTGCTGTAAATAAAATTCAATTGATTGCAAAAGAGGGCTACTTCCTGTCTCAAAGGTTCTTAAATCAGTGACCATTTCCATGGCACAAATACTCTAGTACAATGGTTTTCAAACTGTGGGTCATGATCCAGTACTGGGTCTCGGTGGCTCTGGTCAGCACTGCCAACTGGGCTGTTAAAAGTCCTGCTGGCAGTTCTGCCCAGCTAAGGCAGGCTAGTCCCTACCTGTTCTGACACTGCGTCCCAGAAGTGGCCAGCAGCACATCTGGTTCCTAGGTGGTGGTAGTGAGGGGGGGTCACGGGGCCTGCCTTAACACCCTGGCTGTGGCCTTGACTGGGAGCCACTGCAGGTAAGCCCATGCCCCACTCCCATGCCCCAATCCCCAAACCCCATAAACCCAGAGCCTGCACTTGCATCCCAAACTCCTCATCCTTCAGACCCACTCCAGAGCCTGCACCCCCAGCCCAGAGCCCTGACCCCCTTCTGCACCCAACCCCCCTGCCCCAACCCAGAGCCCGCTCCCACACCCTGAACCCCTCATTCCTGGTCCCACCTCACAGCCCTCACCCTCATACCTCAACCTTCTTCCTCAGCCCTGAGCCCTTCCCACACCCCAAACCCTTTATCCACAGCTCCGCTGGGTCGTGAGCATCAACAATTTTCTTCAACTGGGTCACCAGAAAAAAAAGGTTGAAAACCACAGCTCTGGGTAATTTAATAATTCTGAGCCCCTTCTTTAAATTTTATCTAATAAAATAAAATGTTTGTTGTATTTCAAAGGCATATGTTCCAATAGTTTGCAGTATTGGGCTTTCTGAGGCTGAGTGAGTATGAAACCCCCTTTTGTTCTCGTAAGTTCATGATGTATGTCTATCTACAACTCTTTCTTGTTTATGGGAATAAGACCAGCCTTGTCTCACTAACTGTCATGTCAGAGGAAGAGTCACAGTTGTTTGACTTGATCTACATGGCAGCTAGCTGGACCACCTGCACTGGGTATGAGCTGTTACTGAGCTTGCTTTGTACCATCTTGTGAACACAGCAAGCTTTTTAAACTAGAAACAAGCTGATATGTGAATACGTCAATTTACAATGTAAACTTTCAGTCCAAAAATATGGGCCTTCTTTAATGGCCAAATGCATGAAGTGCATACGTTGTTTACTGGTTATATCATTAAATAAAACAGACGGCTAAAGTTCTCCATTCACCTATGGTGGATTAACACACAATGGGTAATAGTGTGGTAAAACGGCAATGTAAAGCATTGCTTTATACTGGTACAGTATTATAAATAGCTGCTCACAACTGAGGTACAAGGTCTCACTGCCACTAACAGTAATTAGCTTAAGGCTGCACTGAAAAAACGGTACCTTCACAATCAACACATGTACCATTCACACTTAAAACTACATTTAAAAAATATAGTGGTGACTGAAAACAGCAAAATAGTTTCCCCGAAAGGATAAAAGTAAACCATATGCCTTCCAATATCTAAGGCATGAGAAGGCATGTTGAGAACCACATTTTTAAAACAGCCTCCTCTGTTTAAATTTATTATTTCTACATCATCATAAATGTGCACAGTGCTTTGAAGATTTCTAAATGTACCTCCTATTTGCTCAAAAACAAGCATATCAATATAGAATCATAGAATATTAGGGTTGGAAGAGACCTCAGGAGGTCACCTAGTCCAACCCCCTGCTCAAAGCAAGACCAACCCCAAATAAATCACTTCAGCCAGGGCTTTGTCAAGCCGGGCCTTAAAAACCTCTAAGGATGGAGATTCCACCACCTCCCTAGGTAACATATTTTGGTGCTTCACCACCGTCCTAGTGAAATATTTTTTTCTAATATCCGACCTAGACTCGCACACTGCAA
Source organism: Chelonoidis abingdonii (assembly GCF_003597395.2). Taxonomy (NCBI): domain Eukaryota; kingdom Metazoa; phylum Chordata; order Testudines; family Testudinidae; genus Chelonoidis; species Chelonoidis abingdonii. The sequence goes on from NC_133783.1 coordinate 55,635,958, forward strand.
CTTGAGACAATTGCTTCTTGTTCTGTCATCTGGCACCACTGAGAACAGCTGAGCTCCATCCTCTTTGGAACCCCCCTTCAGGTAGTTGAAGGCTGCTGTCAAATTCCCCCTCACTCTCCTCTTCTGCAAAAATAAATAACCTCAGTTCCCTCAGTCTCTCCGTAAGTCATGTCCCGCAGCCTGCTAGATACATTTTGTTACCTCTCTGCTGAGCTCGACCGGCTTCATTGTCACATCCCTTCTGTAGTGCCCCCCCCGCCCCAAACTGGATGCTATACTCCACATATGGCCTCACCAGTGCCAAATAGAGGGGAATAATCACTTCCCTTGATCTGCTGGCAATGCTTCTACTAATGCAGCCCAATAGGCCATTAGCCTTCTTGGCAACAAGGGCACACTGTTGACTCATATCCAGCTTCTCGTCCACCGTAATACCCAGGTCCTTTTCTGCAGAACTGCCAGTTAGCCAGTTGGTCCCTAGCCTGTAACAGTGCATGGGATTCTTCCATCTTAAATGCAGGGCTCTGCACTTGTCCTTGTTGAACCCCTTCAAATTTCTTTTGGTCCAATCCTTCAATTTGTCTAGGCCATTCTGCACCCTATCCCTACGCTCCAGCGTATCTACCTCTCCCCCCAGCTTAGTGTCATCTGCGAACTTGCTGAGGGAGCAATCCATCCCATCATCCATTTCATTAATGAAGGACATACAAACAGGCTTTCAGTTCAAATTATGTCTAAGAGGAGCAGTGCAATTCAAGGAAAGAATTTGGCCACAGATATTCCAATCTTAAGTAACCAGTTGATCCTCTGGATAGGGCAAGACGAAGACATAACTGTCCAGTGCTGGAAAGTGCTTTAAGTCACATTTCATCTGAAATCCAGTCCAAATGCTTAAAGTGCCCTTCTTGGGCGGATAATGCAATTTATTTTAATATTGCCAAGTGCAAGTTAAACAAAAGCTATTACATGATAAACGCTTCACAGAGAGATCCTCTGGGTGAACCATGTTAGCATTCACAACACAGTAAGTAAATATTTGCAGAAGGCACACAGGTCACTGAAAAACTCCTTTACTATTTTCCTCAGCTGGAACATAGGAATACCAATTATGAGCAATTGTGCACAGACAACTCTTTAGCACATATAATTGTATAAAATTCCAAGTAAAATGCGACACAAAACCAAAACCATGTTTATAAATCAATTACTTAAAAATGAGTCAGACCCTCATTTGATGTAAATCTGTGGGCACCACTGACTTCAGACTGATGATTTACACCAGCTGAGGGGGTCTGACCCCTTGTGTTTCCAGATACAAAAGCATAAACTATTCATATTGCTTCCACTATAGCTCAGCTGTCTCAAAAAACAGCAAATAATAATAATCTAGTGGAAGACAAGGCCACTTTTTTACGCGAGTTAATGAACCCAATTATAGGGGAAAAGGAGTATTAGCATTTACAATTTGAGTTTGTCTCTGACAAGTATGTTGCAAGATTCTCTCTTTTGACTAATTCACTTTCTCATTATCCTTGTGTAAATCTGGAATATCTCAATTGATTTCAATAGTTACTCTAGATTTACAGCAGTATTATGGACATATTATAAACATATGATAAACAGTAGTTTAAACTGTAGGTGTGAAATTTAAAGAAGTTCTCCCACGTCCCTCAGATTTGTTGTTTAAATCCTACTGTGACTTTTATAGGCCTTCTTGATCTGAATCGAATCTTCCACAGTAAGGTGGAAAATGTCCAAAACACAGGAAAAATAAGGAAACCCCCGTACCCTCGACCACTAAGCAGACTAAACAATTTCACAGTATGAGACCCCATTTTCTAATTCAGGGCTTTGTTAATCTTCAGACAGCTGGTTGGCAGGTTAGTAATGTGTGAACATTTCTTCACAATGACTCAAAGGTCCAGTCTAAAACATCTACACATGCTGCTCAAGGACATAAGTTCCACCATAACAGCTCTACTATCTTATCTGCAACCAGCTTTTTCCAACTGATCTTGTTTTGCTTGGCTGTTGATTTAATCGAGAAGAGTCACCACCTGAGTCTGCAAATCCTTGTTCAAATGAGTAGTCCTTAGTGAAGAGTAGTCCCATTGATAGCAATAAGAATACAAGGTGCAAGAACTGTTCACTTGAGTATAGCACCCCAACCCCTGAGCCCCCTTCCAAAGCCAGCAACCCGTACCCCCTCCCACACCCCAACCCCCTACCCCAGCTGTGAGCCCTTTCCCAGAGCCAGCACCCATACCCCCTCCTGCACCCCAATGCCCTCCCACACCGAAGCCCCCTGCCCCAGCTGTGAGCCCCTTCCCAGAGCCAGCACCCTATACCCCCTCCTGCACCCCAATCCCCTCCCACACCTCAACTTCCTTCCCCAGCCCGAAGTCCCCTCCCAGAGCCAGCATCCTGTAACCCCTCCTGCACCCCAACCCCTGAGCCCCTTCCAGAGCCAGCATCCCATACCCCCTCCCACACCCCAACCTCCTGCCCCAGCTGTGAGCCCTTTCCCAGAGCCAGCACCCTATACCCCCTCCTGCACCCCAACCCGAGCCCCCTTCCGGAGCCAGCACCCCGTACCCCCTCCCACACCACAGCCCCCTGCCCCAGCTGTGAGCCCTTTCCCAGAGCCAACACCCTATACCCCCTCCTGCACCCCAAACCCCTCCCACACCCCAACCCCCTGCCCCAGCTGTGAGCCCTTTCCCAGAGCCAGCACCCTATACCCCTCCCGCACCCCAACACTCTGCCCCATCCCTGAGCCGGGTCCCAGAGCCAGCACTCGATTCCCCCTCCCACACCCCAACCTCCTGCCCCAGCCCGAAGTCCCCTCCCAGAGCCAGCATCTTGTAACCCCTCCTGGACCCCAACACTCTGTCCCATCCCTGAGCCCTCTTCTGCACCCAATCTCCTGCACAGAGCCCACACTCTGCCCCAACCGGGATCCCCCTCCTGCACCCAAACTCCCTCCCAGAGCTTGCACCCCACACTCCATCCCCCTTCCCCAGACCGCTGAAAGTGAGTGAGGGTGGGGGAGAGTGAGTGATGGAGGAAGGTGGAATGGAGTGAGCGGGGTGGGGCCTCGGGGAAGGGGCAGGGTAGATCCTGGGTCGCACTTAAATTCAAAACATGATCTTGTGTATAAAAAGGTTGGAGACCATTGTCCTAAATCCTGAATTCTTCCCCATAGGACTGTTTTTTATTTTATCTCTTACTTTATTTCAGAATAGCAAAACTGAAATGAATTAAAAATGAAAACTAGCTCTTAAATTCTAGGTAATAAAGGGCAAGATTCTGATCTCACACCAATTTTGCATCAGTGTGAAGATTACACTGTTTTTAATGGATTTGGTCCTTTAAACCAGTGTGTGATCAGAATCAGAATCTAATTCTGGCTTAACTCTGCCTCTGCTGAAGTCAATGCTAAAACTTCCATTGACTTCAATGGGAACAGATGAAGTGGAATGCTGGGCACGTCTGGAAATCACAACCATAATGTCTAAATCAGCTTCTTCAAATGATGGAACTCAACAAATTATGTCCATGGGGTTATCTTCTGCCTACTAAACACCATCTCTATTCCCTTCTACTTGTTCCCAAAATAAGAAGAACAGTCTGCAATGTAGACAAATGGCTTCATAAGAAAAATAGTTGTAATTCTTGAGAATATTTTTCCTCCATTTCTAGATGGGTGAGGTAATTTTTTTTTTAAATTAGACCAGAAGAAGAGCTCTATGTAAGCTTGGAAGCTTGTCTCTCTCACCAACAGAAGTTGGCCCAATAAAAGATATTACCTCACCTACCTTGTCTCTCTAATATCATAGGACCGACATGGCTGCAACGACATGGCATACATCTTTTTTTAAAGATTTAAAATATCTAACAGATTTCACATTTCAAATTTTGGTCAATTTCCTATTTTCTGTCTCACTCCTCTCTTCATACTGAAGTTTCAAACAATGGAAATTCAATGTTCTTACTCGTTGTGTCTCATCTTAAGCCAATTCCTGAGCTCAGATATACAAATGCATAACGCCAACAAATTAAACAGTCCCTGCATCTGCAAACCTCACAACAGTCTGTGCACAAAACTGTAGTTCAGCAACATTTGAGCTCCGAAATGTTGCATGTTAGGACAGCTATGGATTTCTTCTGCATCTATGCTCCAAAAATCCCACAAACAAGGCTAAGTTGATGAAAAGTGGAGGTTACAATTAAGCTTTGTGTACCAAATATTTATATCCGTTAGACTCAGAGAAGTGCAGAAAAAACATATTTCCTGAGCATCAGTTATTTCACACTCATGGTAGAACACATGAGCCTCTTTAGATGCAGTCACAGAGATGCTGTCTATCGGCATATGATTTTGCTCATCTTTCAACTAACTTGAAGACCAAAGTGTAATATCTGACAAGGCAGGATTTCATGCAGCTGTGATTATCTCAACAGGACTTCATGCTTATAAACAAATGTCTTAAATACACTGCCTGATATGCAATAAGTATAACCGTAGGTATATGTTATTCTGTGGCAGTTACAGTGGGAGCTGTGTTAAAACAACATGTTCCTTAATTCAGTGCTGGCCTTAATTGGTACAACATTGCTGACTTTAGAAAAGTTGTGTCCAATTACAAGAACAAATTCCACTTCCAGCTTATGCTAGTGGTTTCCCTACTTCACTCTCATAGTATAAACAATCTGATGAACATTTAAAATATTTTCATTTACTGATTCATAATACCATATGTGAGAGAACTCAGCCGAATGCCCGAACAGAAACTAATCAGACCCATTGTGAGAAAGCACTGCGCCAATTTGCTGCCATGAGCTATGACTTTCCGTGATGTTACAGTTATGGCACACGCCACTTATTTTGGTTACAGCATGTCATTGCTGACTACGAAATGCCTTTTGCTTCACTCCCATAACAAATTATTATAAACTTTACTGTCTTCTTTTAAGCTCTAATCTCTTAGTGACAGTTAGCAGCTCTCAAACACAGTGCAACTAGAGGGGTTGTATGCTATTTAACCTATTTAACTATTCTTGGTATATGTAGTCTAGAACGATCTAGTGTGGAGTAGTATCCATTAAGAACCTGCTCTGTCTCACAAAAAGATAACTGTGCTTTCAATAATGCCATTTCCAGCTGTTCAGATGGACAAAGTTGATGGGAGTGGGCGGGAGCGCAGTGGGAGAACAGGAATGGAACAAGTGAGACAGTAATTCCAGTGGGTTTAAAAGGGAGAATGGAGAAGAGGGAACAAAGGCCATTGCCCATAAAATAGAAAAGGGGGAAGATCCTATGAAGGTTGTTGAGAGTAATGTCCATAATGGGCTCAGGGGGTGAACTGGACATAGGGAAAAAGTCTTCCAAAATAAACTGAAAAATAAAACAGATGTCCAGCATGTGATCTGCACACTTCTGCCTGAATAAGTGAGTGACAGGCCTAAGACATGGCACAAATAGCAAGATTTCAGCATTAGAAATACATATTTTTTTATCCTGTGTATTGAAAATATTAAAATGAAAAGATCGATTATCTTTCTCTCTAAGACTTTGTTTGCCTCATTTCAACCTCTGATTAAATTTTTATCCCTGCATTACTAACTGCTAAAAATTGGGGTTTTGCAGAGGACACTCTGACACACACTGATCCTCAGGGGCATGGCTTGCACTGCTGAAATGGTCATATATGGCCTGATTCCGAATGGTGCCAAGCATTTCCTGCGGAGAATCTTCAGTGCCCAGTGCTATCAAAGGGCATGAAATTTGCACAGCACCATGCAAGAAAAGCACCCTGACTTCCACGATGGGCTCACAGGAAGTGTTTCTTGTGCTAAGTAAAAGCAGAATATGATTTTTGAAGAGCTTTTTATCATTTCCACACATGCAGAATACTGTCTGCAGGAAGCGTGGCAAGACCTGAAAACTGGCTGTTAACTGCTCATTAATTACAAGAAGTGCATCTTGGAATATATAAAAGAGAACATTTCATATCTGAAATAAGAACACGGAACCCAGTGAAAAGTACACTGATTTTTTTAAATTCTTCTTTTTAGTACTACTGATACATGCCTCTATCCTTAGGATAACTTTACCCCTTTATTTGACAAGTCTCAAAGGTTTACATGTTTTCTGGTTGGAATTCCTAGTAATGAAGTATGTTTACCCTTAAGAATTATGCTGACATTACATTTAAGATTTCCAGATGTTTTTCCTATCACTTCAACAAAGAAATAAGACTGCCTGTTAAAATGGGGAAAAGTGAGCAGAATGACCAGTAGTAATTAGTTCTCAGATTTGTTCTGGCATAACATAGTGCAATAATATGTTAATTATTCAAGGAGTACCGTGTGATTAGTTGTGACCACATAATTTTTCAGTTTCATTTGGATAAGACTCCATATTTCATGATCACAAAGGAGTAATTTAATATTAAAATACAAACATTTACAGTAGTGTAACATTTAATTTACAAATGTTGAAATTCAGGAAATGAAAAAAAAAGTAATGTTCTCACAGTAACATCAAAAGCCTATGTTATACATCCTGTATATTTTATGACATACATTTAATATAACACTATAGACTAGTTCAGGGGTCAGCAACCTATGGCACGTGTGCCAAAGATGGCACGTGAGCTGATTTTTAATGGCATGCTGGGGCCTGCCGGGACTCCAGTGTGCCACTAAAAAGTCTGCCGGCGTGGCAAGCCGCAGGGTGTGCACTCCCAGGCCGGAATATCCGGCCAAGCGCAGCAAGCCACCGACCTCTCCCCCACCTTCCCCCTGGAGCCCTGCCACCATGCACACAGCACTCTGGGGGCCGGGGCTGCACGCTCCCGCGGGGCAGTATTTGGCTCCGCAGGAAGGGAAAGACGCTCCCCGCTCATCCGGAGCCCTGCCGTTGCGCGTGCAGCATTCTGAGGGGCCGGGCTGCATGCAAAGCAGTAGAGCTCCAGATGAGTGGGGAACCTCATGGTAAGGGGTCCGGGGGCGGGGGCGGTTAGATAAGGGGTGGAGGCAGTCAGGGGACAGGGAGCAGAGTGGGTTGGATGGGGTGGGTGGGATCCCAGGGGAGTGGTTAGGGGTGGGGGTCTCTGGAGGGGGCAGTCAGGGATCAGGGTGGGTGGATGGGGCATGAGAGTCCCGGGGTCTGTTAGGTGGTGAGAGGTGGATAGGGGTCAGGGCAGTCAGGATATAGGGAGCAAGGAAGGTCCTGGGGGGAGCAGTTAGGGTGAAGGGGTCTCTGGGGGTGGTGGTCAGGGGACAAGGAGCTGGAGGGGTTGGGTGAGTCGGGAGTTCGGGGGGGGCTCAAGAGGCAGGGGTGTGGAGAGGGGTGGGCAGGCAGGGAGCAGGGGGGTCGTATGGGTTGGGAATTCTGGGGGTCCTGTCAGGGGCTGGGGAGCAGTTGGATAGACATGGGAGTCGGGATGTGTGTGTCTGTCTGGGTGTGGGGGGTGTGGATAAGGGTCGGGGCAGTCAGGGGACAGGTAGGGGATAGGGTCCTAGGGGGGAGTCAGGGGACAAAGAGCAGGGAGGCTTAGATGGGGGTGGGACCCTGGGGGCAGTTAGGGGCAAGGGTCCCAGGAGGGGGTAGTCAGGAGACAAGAAGAGGGCGGGTGGGGATTCTGAGGGGGGGAGTCACCCAGCTCTCTGCCCTGAGCCCTGACTCCCCCACACAAACCCAGCCCTCTGCCCTGAGCCCTGCACCCACCCCAAGACCCCTGTCCTGAGCTCTGTACCTTCCTCATACGCACCCAGCCCTCTGTTGACTCCTTCACACACCTCCCACAACCGCAGCCCTGACTCTGGCACCCACACACATACCCATCCCCCCCTGCCCTGACACCTGCACCCCTCTCACATGCCCCCAGCCCTGACTCTTGCACCTCCCCCACATCCCATGCACCCCACACATCCCCACCCCCATCCTGAGCACCAAATGGGAGCTTCTGCACCCACCCCCCCACATTCCCACCTGCACCCCTCACACCAAATGGGAGCTGCCCAGGTAAGTGTCCCCACACCCAAACCTCCTGCCCCAACCCTGAGCCCCCTCCCTCATTCTAGCTCCTGGCCAGACCCTTCACCCCCAGCCCTGTGCTCAGTGCAGAGAGAGAGGAAGAGAAAGGGCCAGAACCAGGGAGAAGGTAGGAACCCACTCTATGTGGGCAGAGTTGGGACCCTAGACCGGCAATGGGGTGAGCAGATCTGCCAGCTGGGATCCCAGCTGGTAGGAGCTGGCGGATGGAACCCCTGAGCAGCGGTGGGCTGAGCCGTTCAGTCCACTGTCAGTCTGGGGTCTTGACTGCCGGCTCCGCACAGTCCACTGTTGGTCTGGAGTTCTGGCTGCTGGACCCTTCCCAGCTGGGGTCCCGGCCGCAGGCCCTACTCAGCCCACTACCAGCCTAGGTGAACAGAACCCCAGACCAGCAGCAGGCTGAGCAGGCCGGTGGATTAGATCAACATTTTAATTTAATTTTAAATGAAGCTTCTTAAACATTTTGAAAACCTTGTTTACTTTACAATACAACACTAGTTTAGTTATTAATATATAGACTTGTAGAGAGAGACCTTCTAAAAAACATTAAAATGTATTACTGCCATGTGAAACCTTAAATTAGAGTGAATAAATGAAGACTTGGCACACCACTTCTGAAAGGTTGCCTACCCCTGGGCTATTTTGTCACTTTGCAGGAAGCCCCAAGTATGGGGCAGTGCATAGCTGTGTTGCCCAAGGAAAGAACCAAGAGTTAAAACTCTTTCCCCAGCTCCCACTTTTACTTCAAGTTAAAGGGATTGCCCACATGCGTAAAGTTAAGCATGTGCTTAAGTGCTTTTCTGAATCAAAGCATAAGTCACTGGATTAAACAGACGTGACTCTAGATACATGATTGGAGGCAGACAGTTGCACAAGAATGTACTATTTCAAATCACTTTTCAGAGTAGAACAACACCTTGAAGTTTGTTTTTTTTCTGCACTAGAAAACTGATGAAACAGATTCTACTCAAACTTCAAAAACAAAATTGCCACTGCAAAGCATGCAAAATTTCTGCTGGAAAGGAAAACTTATCCAAAAGCATGAAAATGAGGGTTATAAAGACAGACCTAATCTTACACTGAACTATCGCAGTGCATTTAAAATCATAGAAGCTTCCATAAGAATTACTGCAGAATCAAATCACACAGGCTTCACACTGACAGTGAGAAGAGCTTTTGCTCTAAAGAAAGTTCAATTGTGAAAGACTTTCGGGATGGAAACAAGCAAAGGTGGGTAAACGAGGAACTCCTTTGCACAGCTGTTTGTATTTGAATGTTCTCTCTTGCTATTTGTGAGAGTGGTGATGTGGGCTAGGCAGACAAGGAAGAACTTTGAGAAAGTGGAGCAGACCACATTTAATTTTCTGAAATCTCAACAAGCGAAGAGATAAGTAAAAGAGCCTGGTGGATCCACTGCTCCCTAGTCACTCAGCCAAATCATTCTGTAGAGATGGCGCACATGTAAGACCTGGGAGTCAATTTCCTTAAAGCTGGATTCATCTCATAAATAAAGACTAGTCCTCTTTGCAACAATTGAAATATTTGAAAACTGCCAGGAACAAGAGCAACTTGTATAAATGGCACAAACTGAGGTGCAGACTCTCAAGGGGGTTTCCAGGGCACTTATTAAATATAATGAAATTTTGAAATGTTGAAAAATAAGTGTAGGACTAAAAACCTTTGGAGTTCCAAGGGTAGACAAAAGTTTGGCTATTGGAAATCTGGACAGTTATAGCCAGATATTGCTGGGAACAATCTTAAAGAAGAAACTCAAACACCTTTACCACTGGGATAGAATACTACTTATTCCTAGTTTTACTAGTGGTGGCAATTCATACAGGTGTTGGAAATTCAGATAATTTATCACCTGAGACTTGTATACTTCTTGCCTCATTTCCAGCAGCTAGAGCTAATGACTGTGTCCTGTTTAAAATTAAATTTAAAAAAAGGTCCTTTTATATGGGCACATGTGTTCATGAGTTTTCCAGTACATCTCATATAACAAGTCAGAAGATGAAAATCTGAATTATTAGAAGGTAGAGTCATAAGGTCAGAAACCATGACGTTCTAAAAGAGAAAACAATGTGTCATTTTGGAGGGTACTAGATACTTTTCATAATAATGATGATGTCAAAAAAGTTCTTGGATTCTACATCTGCTGGAATAAATGAATTTAGAGGAAGAGTTGCTGCCGAATGCATCTGCTGTTGAGAGATTCACACCTGGAATACTTATTTGGTTACTGTTTGATTTTTTTTGTTTCCCATTAGGCAGTGTGTGGCTTGGAGACTCTCCAAAGAGGTTATCCTAAATCTCTGTTAAAGCTTTTCATGGCTTGATCATGGACAAAAGAAAGGCAGAGAAATTTTGTTTATCAAAATGAAGGAATCTCATAATGTGTAGTGGGATTTATACCTTTCCCTCAATCTGTCCAACAAACTGTGAGCTGCTAAGATCATGCAAAGGGTGGAGGTGGAAGAATGGAGGACTCAGATGTGGCCTCATTATGAGATTTGGAAAAGTTGCATTATCTTATGTGAGAATCTGTTCATTGGAAACTACAATTGGAATTTTGCTGGCCAATGTTATTTATTGAACATTTTAGGTTTATCATTGTATTAAATTTTGGGTGGTGCCGAGAGCCATGGATAAGTGACAACCAAAATGAATAATTAAATAGTCCCTTAGTCATTTTGATTGATCTTCGCAAATTCCTATCAGTTGGCTGATCTTCCTCATAGTGAACTTTCTAAATACAATATGCGATTTTAGATGCAATCTCAGTCTATCTTCTTTTCAGGATACTGAAAATATCTGCATATTTGGAAATGAAGATGGATTACATTCTAGTTTAAGTGAGGAGACAGTTTTTAAACATTTATCCTAGATCTCTCTTCAGCTGAATATCCACATGCAGCTATTTGTGCCAAATTAGCAGTAGGTAATGAATTCTGATTCACATGAGGCAGCCATTTCCTGTAGTGGTTAGAGCAGCAAACTGGGATAAGGAATTCTGTTCCTATTCTGCCACTTGATTCACTGTGTGAGCTATGAAAAGTCACTTAATCTGTGTCTATTTCAGTCCTCCAGCTGTAAAATAGGGATAACGTTTACTCGCCTTTAATGAAAGGTTCTATATAGCTGAAAGGTATTTACCGTCAGTTTGGAGCATAAATCTGCATTGAGGTTCATAAGCCTCTCTAAATATGTAACTCCTTACTACATTTGACCATGCTCACAAGAGGCTGGTTGGCCTTTCCCAGCTATAGAAATATGAACAATTACACTCAATACATCACATTTATAATCACTAAGGCAGGCGTATGACTTCAAAGAGTAGCAGCAGATTCATACATGATAACAGCTACTACAGTGTTCAGTGTAACAATATCTTTTCTACCTGATAACTGTGAAATATGGCCCTCCATCATTGTTCTTTATTGGTTCCAGCAATTCAATGTGGGGTACTTAGTGGGCTAAGCAGTACCAGGACCCAACTGCCGATCTCTGCTAATTATTTTCCTGTACTTTGCTGACTTTCTGTTTTTAATCTCTTGTGATTGCTCCTCAATGGCTAAACAACATTTAGAAGCTGCTGAGGCTGGGATACTGCTAGACAGTTTTTTCATTATAGTCATGAAATATTATATCACTCCTGGATACTACCTGTTTGCTAATAATGTCCTGAGAAAATGTTCAGAGCGTCTCCTACTATATCAATTACCTCAACAAGGGCAACTCCTTATGCTCATCTGTATGAATTGCACAGATATACCCTATTTGCTTGGCCTAAATCTTAACCTTTTAACTAGATGGGTGATTCAGTTAGGCTTTTTCTTTTTTTAAACAAAGAAAGAGAAAATCCACTGCCCTTCTGACATACAAAAAACATGCCTTTTTAGTGTTTGACTACATAATCCATTTGTCGGAAAACAGATCCTCGAGTATATTTCACAAAGGTCATATTTTTCATTTGGTTTATGGAACACTTATAAACTAGGACTCCAAACTGTGATTTCCAAACACAAAACAAAGTCAAAGGTTACAGCATATGTTTTTGTTCCAGCCTCTTCAAATTACTTGCAAATGTATTCAAACTCAATGTGAGCAGATACTTTATTTTATTGAAAATAACAGACTACAGAGTCCTGTAAAAACAAGGCTGAGGTACATCAAGCATAAACATGGAAAAAATACATTGGTTTAGAAACCCATAAATCCTTATTTGAATCTGCCAACCTGAAAGCCAAGTAAAGCCCGAAAAAACTATTTTTCCTAAATGCTATGTCTGATTAAGCCATACTATTAAATGACAGCTGAACTTTAACATTAATATATTATTTAAATAACTGCATGATTTTTTTTACACTAAAAATGATGAATGATTTTTGGACAGCTCAATTGACATAAAGCAAGAAGCCCCTTTAATGAGATTTGACAAAATGGAGACATATGCAGAATATTCGTTACAGCTCATGTCGCAGGGCCCTTCCTGGGGAGGCTATGGTTTTGTTTTTTTTATATTGTCTACAAGCACTGAAGCATCTCTTTCAATTGCCACTTCCTTTCTCCATAGATTTTGAATTTAGCTTGTGTCACTTACATATTACTCTTAATCACAGAGTTTTGTATGTTATCGTTCAGAGTTGGAAACGTGAGAAGTCTGTGAAATGGAGGCACGAAGTGCAGTTATCTTAACCTTTGTCAGCTGAGTATACAGGAATTAAGAAAGCTATTTTCTGAAGGAGACTCATGGAGAGATAAAGCTTGCACTGAAGAATAACTTATAAAATTCTGTTTGCCAATATTTTCCAAGGCTAGCGATTAATCGCTAACTTAGCTAAAACTTCGGATTTTTTTTTAAAGAACAAATACGCACTATAAAAAGGCTTGCATGTTGTGAAGAGCAACTTAGGAAGGGTCAGTTCATATCAGCTTCTTGTGGAATATTCTGTGAATAACCTATTCCTTAAAAGTATCATTCCTAGCATGTCCGATGCCACTTATAATTAGGGTGACTATTCCTTATGGAGCCAACTATGAGTCTAGAAATACAGACATTATAGTGCTACAAGTGTACTGCTTTGCTGAGTAAATAATTCTATGTCCAAGGATTCCATTGGCTAAAACAAGCTTTCTTGGTAAAGGTATTGATTTAAATTTGAGGTGGCTGAAAATCACTGAATATCTTTCGCCCTAAAATCCCAAGTAGATTTTTAGGAGTTGCAATTTTTTTCTTCATACTTCACTTTAAATCCCAAGGATACATTTCCATAATATTACACTACACAGGAGAAGCATGCTCAAAACACAATGTTCTAAAAAAGATGTCTCCCTAGTATGTTCAAACTAGAATGAATTATTTTAAATTTTGCTCCGAGTATAAATTGTGTTATAAATATAAAACAATCAAATTTAAACTAATAGGTTAAAACCCCTGACTGTATACCCAGGAATAATACGTTCTTTATCTCCATTAAAACAGCCTATTTTTAGAACAGGATAAAAAATTACAAATAGTTCAACAAAGGAGCCACACCTCCGATGCAGCTGTACTTACCCTGTTAGGTGTGGTGCTCTGTCCCCCTCTAGTGACACTTAACCCAGCTACAGATTGATGAGTCTGCTAACAGCTTTGGCTAATGGCCATCTAGCTTTTAGCTCATGCAATAGAGGCTCAGACACTAAGCTTCAGAGGTCCCAGGTTCAATCCCGCCTGCTGACAACCAGGGTCTGTTGGCATTACACAATGGAAAACTATTTTATAGCCAACCTAAATTCTTTTCCTAGTTTGTGCAAAACTCCTATGGTAAAAATGTCCCTCACATCTGATTTTTCCTCAGTGAATGCTTGTGCCAACATCAATATTTAGTTTCAAGAGATTCTATGTACTGGATTGTGAGGAAAAAAACATGCAAGTTAGCCAAATGCTGAGTTATAATTAAAAATAATAAAGCAGATAGAGACAAAGGCATCCCTACCTTCTCCTTACCTTCGCAACATGCCAGTTAGGATCCTAGAGCTCTTCCCCAAGTTTGCATCTGTTTCTCTAAGCTGAGGAGAAGAGGGTTATATTAAAAAAAACAAACAAAAAGAACAAAACAAAAAACCCCCACACACTCCATTAAGTACAAACAGAAGAGAGTTCTATTGTACATTGGTTTAATCTTCCTCAGTTTTAGCTTGCATTCAATTCTAGTAAAGCTCCGAAATTTAAGTGTAGATTTTTTCCCGTTACAAAAGATGAAATCTGTGAAAGATTCAACAGTGGATGTAATAAAAAGCAAAGGTGCTACAAATAAAGATCTGAGGAACAAAATGCATTACAGATTGGTATCTATATTTTCCAGTGTGTCTGTGTGCGAGTGTGTGCACGCGTGTGTCATCTGTCCTATGAATGTTACTGGGAGTTGAATGAGGGTACGAAGGGATGAGGAGATACCCAAAGGGTTAGCTATTCTTGTTTTTTCACATGCTATTCTTTCAGTTGTTTTCATAGATGCTCCAGACAAAGCAATCTGAAGGAAAAACAATATCACAGAACAATGTCATATTATTGACACAGTGGAAAATACATCTTTAAAATATTTCCATCGTGCTTCTACAGCAAAGTTTTACCTATTTTAAATATGAAAGTAGGAACTAATCTTACAGTTTATAGCAATTTTAATTTAAACGGATCCCAAAACATTTTATAGAGATTGTGCAAACTACTAATATATGGGTGTATATGAGATTATATATCATATTATAATTATATTATAATAGCTTTTCCCACCCCTTTGGTGGAAAAAAGGTAGTGGTCTAACAGTGCTCAGCAACACTATATATCCAACTGAACTTAATTAACTTGCTTGTTATAGAGCTCTATAGTAAACACTGCATTTTAGGCAAATGTCAGATTTAAGAGCAGTTTTCAGTACAAGACAACGGAGGCTAGAGAGTCACTCTCACTCTCTCTCTGGTCTAATAAATATTTAAGTATTTATACCAAGTGAAACAACTCAAACAGGAGAGACTAAGAGAGAATAGCTCAGAGAACAGCTACCCCAGAACAGCCAATAGCCTGGTGCTTAAGGCACTTGGGTTGCAGTCAGTGCTCTAGAGAGGGGATTCAAACATAATTCTTCTACACTGCAGCTAAGTGCCCCAACCACTTGTCTACTGGATATAAGAAGTGGGGCACTACCATGGAGGCCTCCTTGTCCTTGGTTTTGTGAAGTGCCTAGGTCCCCTTGGGACTCTATCACCAGGTTTCCTTTGTTTTTTTAAGAAAATGATTAAAAATGCCTAAAATCAAAACAAACCTTTCATTTTGGGTTGAACAAAACATCAAGTACGACCCAAAAGTGCTTTTGTTTTTTGGAATTTTCTATTCACCGAAAATGCCCAAAAATGCAGGTTTCAGGTTGACCTGAAATGAGTATTTTTTCTTCTTCAATTTTTGGAACAGCCAGTGAAACAAAAACTCAGCTATTTGCACATCTCTACTGTCTTCTTCACAGACAAGACAACAAATTTTCTGGTTAATCCTGGTTATTTTACTATTGTAGAAAGCATGCACCTTAAATTTCGGTATTGGACATCAGATGGGAAGGACCCTCCTCAGTCACTGAGTCTTGTTTCCTAATCTATCTTTTCTGTACTGATTGCAAAGTCAGGAATAAAGCTCAGCAAAATCTAACTACTCTAGCAAGCCCTTCTTTGAAATGCATTGTAAACTACAACAATTTTCTCAGAAGGGGAACAAGAATAAAAACACTCTAGATACACACATGTACAGAGACAGAGTGCAGTTGAAATCTAAAGGGAAAGGTGAAAGAGAAACTAGAAAATTTGATGAGAGAAGACTGTTCTACAACTTGCTTAAGCAGGTGCAAAAATAGGAACTGAGGGACTGCGTTGATGGGGAACCTTTATACCCTCAGTTCTAGATTACTTAGGTCTTTATATCAGAAGCTTGCACCTCCCAAAGGCTGCTTGGAATGCCTCCAGTGACAGTTAACCACAAGAGAGGGGATTTGTCTGGAGAGTTCATGAAGGAGATGGGTATTTTTATATTTATTTTCTAAATTTTACCACACTTCATTCAGTATTTACTTCTTTATTATAAATTCAGATGTAATGGGTTACCTGATGATTCAGCAGGTAGGGCAATAAATGCCTTACTGCCATCAGAGACTTTGGTTTCGGAGACAAAACATATTCTGCGTTATAAATCCGTAAAAGATAATGAAGAATTTTCGCTATCATAAGTCACACCCAACCGTATTGAATACCTAATACATAAGGTGCATCAAGAACAGCTTCCATTTTCTGATCTTGCAAATATTTACTATGATGTTTAATGCTCACCACTGTGAGTAGTTGCATTCACCACACTTAGTAGTAAATGACTGCTAGATAAGACCTTTAGCTATGAATGTCTCATATAATATTTTACAGAATTTTTTTGTGGTTATATTATTTAATTAAATGCTACTAAAGAAGAAAAAAGTAGAAGGATAGGAATAATTGACACTCCCACACCCCTACTTTGAATGAAAAGGCTGGACTTTGTCCCAATGCTTTGTAACTAAGAACCACGAGGTAATAGGGTGTGTGCTTTGTTCTGGGAAGGCCATGTCATGAGTGTTTTATGATGCATAAGGTAAAGTCAATTTCTGGAAAACCAGATTAATCCAGTATGACATATGCAACAGAAAAACGTACTTTGCTGCAATTTTTTAAAAGCTCATTACAAAACCAAGTTTTTATCTATGCCAGAGATAAACTGTAAGCAAATATGTGTGCTTTCCAGTTGCTCTTTTATTACATGTAATGATAGGCTCAAACACAGCAGGTCAGAGGGGGAGGGTAATATGGTGTTTTCCCTCCTTCCTTTTGTTATAAAAAGAAGTTTTCTGCTTTTTACCTTTAAATATCAGGCCCTAACTTCCATCTTTTTGCTGGAGAAGTTTGGCAAACCTGAAAGGTAAAATCACTGCTCAAGGTAATGATTCTTAGATTGCCACTATCCAGGGTCTGAAAGTTCTCTAGCAAAATGCAGGCAGTCAGGACCTGATATTCCTAAGGTAAGAACAAGCATAAGAAAGGTTAGACAAATAGGCAAACAGCCTAAAGGAACAACAAAAACATAACTTCTTCTTTTCTGCATTGGCAGAAAACTCAATATACAGATTTTCAAATCATAAATACACTTATTCCAAAAGAAAATATTTCCAAGATAGCTCTTCCTCCATTTCCCTCCTAATACGTGAGCTCACTGATGAGTGCAACAACTGATGACAAAACAAACTCAGCTACGTCAAGCCAGAGCAAGAGAATTCTGTTTTAGCTGGTTGCAATGTCATTAGCTGTTGACGGACAAACATAAAACCTCAAGCATGGCTAGCAAGTGAAGATAAAAATGGACATTCAAATAATATGTCTTGATCATAGATTGAATAATCTGTTATTTATACAGATACATTGGGGAAAAAAATCTTTGTTGTTAACTTTTTCTGTGAAATTGGGAAGGATGATCTTGTGGTTAAGGTTTGACAGACTTCCTGTGTGATCTTTGGCAAAATGGGTATAACAGTACTTCCTTTTGGAAGGTGCTTTGAGATGAGAAAATGAAAATCTAGACAAGTGTACGAGTTTTTAAAAATTGATTATTTTAAATAATAGGAGAAAGAAGGGAGAAGGAAATAAATGAGGTGTTAGGACTGACGGAGTTGAGTGGTATGGTGGGAATTAGAAAATCTTGTCTATTTTATAGATAATTTTGTATTAATCCCTAAAACCCACTATTCTTCAGAACCCTGCCCACTCTTGGTAAATTAAATGACTCTTGGTTTCTACCATTTCCTTGGCAGTCTAGTAAATCTCTTTGTGTGATATTCTTCCTGATATGCAACCTACATCTGTAATTTCTTAGATCATTTCAAATATTTTTAGTTATGCTCCATATCAATCTTAAATTAATGCACCCCTTGCCATCTATGGAGTTTACATTTTTCAGACAGAGGGAAACTAGTATAATACCTTCAATGTCTAGCCAAACTATATACCTCTATCCATACATCTAACTCATTTAAAATTACTGTAAGTAAATTCAACCAATTAGTCAATATTTTCTCAATAATGAGGGGCTAAGAACTGAATGCAATATTCCAGTCCAGCTCAGTCATATCTGAGTCCTATAGAAAAAGTCTATTATCTCCTTACTCTGTAACATGATGCCTCTGCATGTGTAGTGCAAAGGTATTGCCCACTGAGGGACAATGGCCTCCATCTTTGTTTTATTAACAATTTAGAAAATGGGATACATAGAGATGTGAGCTAAGATCACAACCTTCAAGTGGACCTCATGCCACAGACATATGCTGTCATTTGGATCTAATGGAGACCTGAAAACAGTAACTAAGAGGTATATAATGGATGGAGTACTAGGAATTTGAGGTCTTCCATTTCTGACAACAGGTCTTTCGATGGCTTATGACTGGAGGCTCACCAGTCAGCTTCCTAGGAAAATTTCATTCCTTCTTGACCTTGCTACAGGCGGGAACAGGAAGAAACTGAAAAAAAATTGGGCTTGAAAAAATTCCAAGACACACATTTATCAGGTCTGATTGCGGGATTGGGGCCAATTTCTTCCTTGCAAATGAAGACCCATAGACTTCAATGGGACTACTTGTACTAATCAGAGTTTGCAGGATGAGCCCATATTGGACTTTTACTTTTTAATAAGTAGTGATGGGTTGTGATTACATATCGTGATATAACAGTTGACTTATTTAAGGATTTAATCAATGTACTGGATTATTTCTGCTTGCACAGTGAACTTGCCCAGAGCACACAAAACCCTACACCAACAATTCTTTATCGTCAAACTTACCCTTTCCCGAGAACGCTGGATCTTCTCTCTGTCTTGGCTCAGGTTTTCCAACATTTCTTGTCCAATCTGCTCTGCATTAAAAAAATCAAAATGTAAATCATGAAAAATACAGCTTTTCTCTGTAAGCCCCAACATGTCAAGTTAAATTCTAATAAATATATTTAAAGAAAAACAGCACTGTAATATATGAGAGAGCCTAATCACTCCACCTAAATGGAAAGAAGAAATAACTAACAAGCTTTAAATGTCTCAAACAGCATACATATGAAGAGGTAACAATCAAACCAGAAGCTGTCACCTTGACGGTCTAATGAGATAGTTTAGGCTACAGGGATTCATGTTCACCTTTGGTCTACACAACAATGTCAAGAAGAATTTCATACTTGCTCTGAAGGGTGGGAATTCATACTTCTCACATGTTCTTAACTTTTGTCTCTCCCCCTCTTTTTCCTTGCTGGGAAATATCAGGAAGTTTTTACTAAGAGATATCAGCACAGTTATGGAGCTACTGAAGGCCTCTCCCCTAACTCCACTTGCTACTAAAATGAAATTGTTATTTTAGTGTTAACCCTGCCTGCTCTCCCCAACACAACGGGCGTTTTGCTTTGCTCCACTGATGGCACATCAGGATGAGTCTTGCATTTCTGGCAGGCTTGGAGATGTGTTCTGTTGGGTCTCAGTATTTCTGATAATCACATTAATCAATCGGTAGGCATCATCTCTTGTTTATACTTTGGCTGGTTGCTTCCATAGCCCATACTGCATTAAATAATTGCAAAATTATAGGGAAAATTCAAGCTTCAAGACATAACACAAAAGCTGTGAACAAGGCCAGGATTTTCCTTTTAAAATAACTTTAATCTCATGTTAACCT
This sequence comes from Chelonoidis abingdonii, assembly GCF_003597395.2. Lineage (NCBI taxonomy): Eukaryota > Metazoa > Chordata > Testudines > Testudinidae > Chelonoidis > Chelonoidis abingdonii. Next base: position 55,655,776 of record NC_133783.1, read on the forward strand.
GAAATAGCTATTACAGATATGCACATATAAGAAAATAATGCCTAGTATGTAGAAGATATTTCCATCTTCAGAGCGCTATACAAACATTAATTAATCCTCACTACATCCCTCTGAGGGAATAAATTAAGTTATATGATCCCCATTTTACAGAAGGGGAAATGGATACAATTTGCCTCAGGCCACATAGCAAGTCTGACACAAACATTCGTTTCTGACTTCCAGTTCTATGCACATTCCTTTAGGCTGCTCAGCCTAGCTGTGCCAAAAAGAGAGTAATCAAATCAAGTATATTCTATATTTCTCTAAATATCAAAACCACACGTTGCTATTGCTGTATTACTGAATTGTGAATAAGCAAGATCTTGACATTTGATTCTTACAATTGTAGAAAGAGACTGAGTCAGAAAAAAAATCAGTAATATATCAACATAGCAATACTTACAATTTTAAATGGGGACATTTTCAGGACATGATTCAACTTTAAGCTGCCTTAAACTTTTTTTCAAATATGAGGCAAAGAAACCCTGGACATCTGCTCCCACATCCCCAATAACAATTTCAGTGCACAGTGATATACATTCTGTCAGCTAAAGACCAAAAATATTCATTACAGTTTATTTTGCTGGATCTGTTGCCAAGTACAGTACAAGTAAGATAAATATTTCCTCAGATATCTGATCACAAATTGACATCCCCATTATGCTATCTTGTCCCTGCTGGCTTGCAGCTCTTTACTTTTAGCTGTATATACAATGCCTCCCAAAGGTGAAATGTGATAAGATATGTGGTTACTGAGTTAAAAAGCTGTAAGGTGGAGTACAGCTATACAGATGGTAGAGTAGGAAAAGCGACTCAAGGCTCATCAGCACGTATGTCCCATAACCCACTGGATGAAACTGTAATGTGCTTATTATCAATCGCTATTAAAGCATTTAAAGTATTGGACTACATGAAAGGATACATATATTCACTGTATTCTTTAAGAAAAATATCTGTTATTTAAAAAGTAGAGTAAAACAATCAGCCAAATTCGAGCGAACTAGTGTCAGCTGGAAATATTTATTATTCAAAATTTGGTGTGTGTGTCTGTGTGTGTGTGTGTGTGTATAAAAAGAAGAGTCAGGAGTAGATTTTCTTTCAAAGGAAGAAATAAAAAGCACATTTGCTAAAATGGTCTGGTATTTCACAAACAAGACTCAAAAATATCTTTGTAGGATGCAGCTATATATTTTTATATGCCAACTTTAAGAAAGTTACTGTATTTTTTCAAATCTTTTTTTCCTATCAATGGTATGTTCACATTTTTAGCTTTTTATAAGACATGATAACAGCATCAACTGTAACTGAGAGTAATCCACCATTACTTTGACAAATAGTGTATTTTTCTCTCATTGCTGATGACTGAAGACATCAATAAATAAGGAAGGAGAGCATGTCAGCCAGAATATCACAAAATGAATTGTTGATATAATACTGAGGGATTAAACCTGCAGCCATGAAGTTCAAACTGGCACAGAGGTCCGAGAACTGAGAGAGCTGCATTTCCTTTCGAACAACCTCTACAGATTCATAACTGGATGGATCATCAATTTTACAGGAATGATTTTACTCTACATGCACTGCATTTGACGATCTTTGGCCCTTTTTGGGCAAAAACAACAGTGTAAGTTGAAAGACTAGACCTAACGGAGGTGACACTAGAATTCTGGCTACCAGTTTGAGCATCATAAATTGAACCCTTGATTTAAGCGTCCTACTGTACAGCTCTTCCACTCCCAGAACTTTCACCAAAATCAGTGAGTCTTTTGCAGATGGAAGGTCAGCTGAGTCAAATCAATAAGGTTTAAAAAATAAATAAATGTAGAGAAATGCACACAGGTAAATGATATAAGGTACTTTTTCACTTTTCTCCAAGATTGCAGGATTTCCATGAGCAGGGCAGCAGCAGAGTTAAGCTCTTAAATATAACAATTTACTACTTTGATATCATTGCTGTGTGTTTGCTATCAGATGACATTATATTCCTCAAGTATCAGAGGTGTAGCCATGTTAGTCTGGATCTGTAAAAGCAACAAAGAGTCCTGTGGCACCTTATAGACTAACAGACGTACTGGAGCATGAGCTTTCGTGGGTGAATACTCACTTTGTCGGATGTATTCACTCATGAAAGCTCATGCTCCAGTACGTCTGTTAGTCTATAAGGTGCCACAGGACTCTTTGCTGCTATTATAGTCCTCACGTCCCTGATGTTTTCCTGCCAGTTCAAACCTTCACCAATCTTAAAATGTAAATGTAAGCATTTAATCCAGGATTGCATCTTAGATTTTTCAGACTCCTTATCTTATTGAATCAGTTACTGAGCTACTACAATTACACACAGTGGCCAGTTTTAAAAAGTATGTTGTAGTTCACACGCAGGCATTTAGGACCAAGACTAGAACCTCAGAGATGTCAGATATTGTAAATGTGCTGTATTCATAGAGCCTTATGTCAAGACTGTAAGCTCTTCTGATCTTAAACTATTTTTGGTGGGGGAAGGGGTGTGCATGTCCGTGCCTGGGTAGTGCCAGGATGCAATCAGTAGACGTGACACAAATAAATCAGAATGATGTTAAAATTAACCTAGGCCAAGTGAGATTCTGAAAGTGACCTAAAATTATGTTCTAAAAATTACAGCTAACACATCCTGAAGCAAAGGCGTAAAACACATTCATACCGCTGTAATTTATGTACTAATTGACACAAGGCAAGAACAGTCAATACACACATCACAACATAGCTTAAGAATGAGATAATGAACAATAATAATAAAATACAATCCCGCACAAAGACAAAAGTCATCACTGAACATCAGACTTAAAAGGACAACAAGTATCAGGCTTCTCAGGCCACACATGTATTTTGCCTTGAGCTGTTAAAATCAGGTGGGAGAAATCAACTACTTCCTCAATGAGCAATTTGTCAGTACCACTATTTTCTGTTTGGCCTTCTCAAATGATGTTTAGTTCTATATGGGCAGGCTGTGCAAGCAAAAAGATGATAATATCACTTCCCAGAGTTTTGCACATGATCAGATGCATAAATAAAGATGCTTTGATATGATATGGTTGAAGTTGCAAAGTGAATAGTCATGTTCATGGCAGCCCCATTCAAACATAGGGGTGGGAAGCAGTTACCAAATAGAGAAAGGAAAAAATCAGCAGGAAAAGTATTTATACCTTACAAGAGTCTAACAAGATATTGAGAGAATGGACAGCAAAAAAATAAAAATGAAAAAAACCTACACAGTTATTTGAAAACATCCCTTTAACAGTGAATCTACATCATAGGTTTAGTAGTTGTTTTTTCTGTTGGAGTCTATTATTTTCTTTTTCATGCATAAAGAAAAACCAAGAATCCTTCCAGGGAATTTATAAAATGCATATTTATCTATCCAACAGACTGGAAAGGCTCATTCACAGCTATACTGGTCTCTTGGGTAAATACATTAGTCATTCTTTAAAAATGTGTATTATTGACTTGAGTGATTAGAGAGGCTCTTTCAAAATCAGTCTAGCCTGTAAGGTAAATAAATGCTTAAGTGGTTTGAAACCAAAGAAAACAAGCATGCAAAAATTGTGTGATGTGCTTGATGCACGATATTACATCAGCATTAAAAAGAACAAAACAAGCTGGATAGGACATCAATTATTGCAGTTTTGTGTGTGTATGTGTGAGCATGTGTAAGAGAGAGATGTGCATACATATGACTATTACGTATTTTTCCAGGATGCAATTTATATACAAATAAAAGCTCAGATAACCTCTTAAATTAGCTATTTCCAACCTTACTAAAATGGAGATTTATAATATAAGACAATGTATGTCTTACACAGTATTTTTCATATCAAAACTTCACCCCTTTGTGTGGTATATTCCTGAACTTATCAGTAAAATGCACCACAGGTCTTGATGGGGTAAGAAAGAGTTGATGATAGGCATGATCAAATTATGGGGAGAATGCTAGGTGGCTTGTTCAATACAACTTCACATTTGTGTTCTACATACAATATGCAGACTTACTAGACATACAAACAGAGGTGAGAGAGAGTGACAGACTGACTGACCAAAGAGTGTGAAGTAAAGATAATGTTAGAGAATTAAAAAGGCTGTTCAGATGTCAGGGCAGATAGGTAGAAAAGCTGCCACCTATGGTGGAGAGGAAGAGATGGTGGGGTCAGAAAGTCTAAGGCCCCACTTCAGGAAAGCACCTAAGCACATACTTAAGTGGCCTTCTTAAATACAGATGATTTCTGGAGTCAGGACTTAAAAGAAGCATGCATCAAATCTATGAAAGATCCTGAAACAGGGATATATTTGTAGCAGGGTACTGAAATGGACAGAAACACAGTTAAGATCTTTGAGTCTGGGGGCATTTTCTTTTAAGGTCTGTATAGTGGCACAATGGGGTATACTGGCCCTTTAAGAGCAGAGGGTCCAGAAGAATCTGTTGCAGGGGGTTGCAATCAAAGGCTCAGGAAATGGCTCTGTAGAAGAAAATAGGACAAAATGCAGTGAATTAGGAGCTGGATGGAGGCAAAACCCCATGAACCGTTCCGTTAAGGGCATGGGATCAGAGCTCCCTTCTTCTTTCAGCCAATCAGGACAGTTTTCTATGGCGCCGGGCAGTATATAAAATGCATTCTCCTTCAGAGCAGGAGAGACACTGATAAGAGAAGGAAGCCAGAGAGTTAAATTCTAGGGGACACAGCTATGAGAAGTGACCCTGGATAGAGCAGCAAAGAACTCTATTTGGATGCCAGAAAAGCCAGAGATAAACTGAACCTTCAAATTGCAGTAATGGAGTATTTGGAACTGTTTTGGACATTAAAACAGCCCCCAATGGAGGGTGGTCGCATTAATAAGAAAGGCTGCGGGGGACCTGAAAGGGGCCCTGAAGAGGTAGAACAGAGGGAGGTTGCTGCAAAGGGAGTTCTTGCTGTGAGGGACTGCTCAAGTGGTAGCAGCCCTGTTATGGTATAGTTGTCACATTTTGGTCAGGCTAAAATTTGGAGAGTTTGGATTCTGGGAGTATTAAAGGGAGGGAATTACAGGAGGCAAAAAAATCAATAAGAATTTCTGCAAAAAGTCATGCTATAAAATATTGTATGTGAACAGTGTTTCAGAGGTGACAGCAAGCAATTTTACAGACTTGGAAAATATACTGTAAGAGACAAAAGAGTTCAGGGTTGAGTGAAAAGGTACCTGACAGCAGAAAGTTAATAAAAAAAAAGTGCTGACATCTTTAAGTATGGTTACATAAGTTAACGTCCTTATAAATGTACAAGTTTGCAGTTTATTTATAAATATAAATATATATATTTCATTAGAAGAACTAACATAATTAGAGACAGAGTCATTTTGATCTTTAGGTTATTAGATGACAAACAGGTTATTATTGATAAATCGAGGATTACAGGTAATGGTTATAAGTCAGTAGAGAGAATATTTGTAAAACATTAAAAGAATGCAGCTTTGTGAAATGAAGAAGTTATGCTATTCAAATGACTAAGTATCTGCAGTAAATGGGATGCTGATGGGTACATACAGGAAAAAACAGAAGTCCAATTGTTATTATATACAACAGGGCACTTTAAATATCCTTTCTATGATATAATCTAATATCAGCTTTGATAAGGACAACCACAATGTTTTGTGCTTTCATGATTTCATTTACAGACAGGGTAAAAGAAGCTGTCTGGCTGATCCCACTGTGAAAGCAAATCAAAAATTAAAAAAAGTTCCAACCCAATTCCCAACCCACCTTAAAAATGCAAACCTCTTTAAAAAAAAAAATTACCATGAATTAAGATGAAAGTTCATAAAATTCACTTTATTGGTCAACAGCAAAAAACATGGTATTTTGCTCTAGAGATCAGGGAAACCAAAAATTCAGACTCACTGTTTTCTACAAAGGATAACAAATATGGAAGAAAAGATATATGCAAAAGAGGCCAGACAACATCAATACCTTTAGGAGCCAACTGTAGCAGTTTAAAACCAACACTTCCTCTCCCTCCCCTCACCCTTTCAGGAGTGGGGAATCATCTGAATGAGAAGTAATAGGAAATGGCAGGGGAGAAGGGAGGAGGAAGAGAGATGACATGAGACAGGCCCAGGAATTTACCACTGGTAGCCTTTTCTTTTTCTAGGACTTCTTACCTTTTCTAAAATTCTAACATATATCAATCTACTGGCATAAAAAGTACCCATTCCTCACTAACCGATAATTTTTTCTGTCTACTTCCACCACACATCTGTCTTAGCTCACTTGCTAACAGCCTCACGGCATCATTCACAGGAGGTGGCAGGCTTTGATTCGACTGAGGGCTTACCTATACTGAAGTCCAGCCGTTGTTCTAGCTATACGCTAGTTCTGATGATCTGCTCCAAAATCCTCCCTTCAGATTTTCTCCTCCCCTCTCGGACCAACTGTTCAGAAAAGTACCTTGCTCAGTGCAATAAGATAGATAAATATCCTGCTACCTCATTTACAATCTCTAATTTAAGTGAAGTCGGAATCAAGCCACAATATTTTTTGGTTCACTTATTTTTCCTTTCTATTATTCTTAGTGCAAGGGACTGACCTGACCATGTTAGAAACTCTATAGTCCTCTATTTATCCAGACAACTGGGACAGTTCAGGCAGTGCATGCTGCTTTATTAAGGCACCTTCCAGACTGCACTATCTCTTGGGCTGAAAGAGCAGTTCACTCATTTCTTGACATCTCTACTGAGACTGCCTCAAAGGTGGCAAAATAGTCACAATCCTGCGAGGACTCCTATCCTCTAGGAACCGGACCAAGACTATCTCCTAACTTCACCCAGATCCCCAAGCAGCCATGAGAGAACAATGGCTACCATCTAACCTGGGTTGAATTCAAACTGGTAAATAAAGGCAAAAGGCTCCACATTCCTTTATTCAACAACTTCATATGAAGTAACAGGCAATACAAGCAATTATTTTGGACCCTGAGTATTGCTGCCTGCAAAGACTTAAAACAGGTGTGACTGGAGGGCAAGCAACTTGTATTCCAGTTCAGGGCCATCCAGAGGATTCAGGGGGCCTGGGGTCTTCAGCAGTGGGGGGCCCCTGCTTGGGCGGTAATTTGGAGGCGGGGGGTCTTTCTGCTCCGGGACCCGCTGCCAAAGTGCTCCGAAGACTCGTGGCGGGGTCCCCCCACTGCCAAATTGCCGCCAAAGACCTGGCACTTCAGCGGCAATTCGGCAGCGGGGGTCCTTCAGCCCCAGAGCGGAAGGACCCCCTGTCATCAAGCATAATTCCTAATTCTGAACCTTAGAGTCCAAAATGTGGGTGCCTGCATGAAACCTCCAAACTTAATTACCAGCTTGGATCTGATAGCGCTGCCACCAGCCAAAAATTCCAGTGTTTGGCTCACTCTGGTCTCCCCAAAACCTTCCCTGGGGGACCCCAAGACTCAGATGCCCTGAGTCTACAACAAAGGGAAATAACCCCCTCCCCTTGTCTCCTCTTTATTTTCTCCCCGGCTTCCCCTCCCTGGCTGGCCCTAGGAGATACCGTTTCAAGTCCTTGAAATGCAAACACAGAGAGATCAAGTGTCTCTCCCCCTCACCCAGAGGCTATGCAGATTCAAACCTAGTCAATCTAACACAAAGAGATTTCCCCCTCCCTTCGTTCCTTAGCCTTAACCAGAGAAAAACTCAAACAGGTTTTAAAAAGAAAGCTTTATATAAAAAAGAAAAAAAAAGACATAAAAATGTTCTCTGTATCAAGGTTGACAATATACAGGGTCAATTTCTTAAAAGAAAAATGAATAAACAGCCTTATTCAAAAAGATATCCAATTTAAAACATTCCAGCAAACTACACACATGTAAAAAAAAAAAAAACAATAGAAGCTTACTGTCTTTCTACCTTTGTACTTACAACTTGGAAACAGAAGATTACAGAAGCTTGAAGAGAGAAAGTTCACTCTCAGAGCCGAGAGCAACAGAACAGGGAGTCAGACAAAAGACACACACCCAAACATTCCCTCCCTGAGCTTTGAAAAATCCGGTTTCCTGATTGGTCCTCTAGTCAGGTGTGTGGGTCCCTTTGTTAACCCTTTACAGGTAAAAGAAACATTAACCCTTAGCTATCTGTCTATGACACCCCCGCCGCCGAATTGCCGCCGAAGATCCAGAGCAGAAGTAGTTCCGGGAGCTCGGGCCCCGTGACAGTTTTCCAAGGCCACCGAAGCAAGTGAAGGACCCTGCTCCAGGGGCCTCGAAAAACTCTCATGGGGGCCCCTGCGGGGCCTAAAGCAAATTGCCCCACTTGCCCCTGTCGCCCCCGGGCAGTCTTGTTTCAGTTCCTGCATCTGGCAGCTTGAGGCTCTGAAAATCATAAGGCTGGCTCAACTTCTGAAGCTCATTTATCTTCAATGCAATAAACACAACTCAAGGCACAAAAAATTTAATGCAAAATAGGTTAGGCCCAGTAGGCCAACCAGCAAGCAGAAATCAAAATCAGTTTCCCTATTAAAAGGGCAGAAGCATCTTCGAAAGACAAGACACAATTTAAAATTAAGGAGTGGGAGAGAGAGAGAGATTTTTAATGCATACCCAAATACATAAAGCCACTAGTACCAGTTCTAAGTGAAAACAACACAGCTCACAAGTATTGAGTTTCAGGTACTCTGTCTGCAATGATAGTCATCATGTGCTTTATTATTATTAAAGGAACCATTTATGAGGCTCAAATAACAAGAACTGGTCTTCTCTTAGTGTTTCACTTTCTGGACAGAGGAAAAGTGAAGAGAAGACTATGTTTTACATTATTTCAGGCCCATAAATGGCTCCTTGAAGCAAAAAAAAGCTCATAAAAAACAAATCAAATATCAAGATATTTAGGTTTATTCAGATTTACCCTCATACTGTTATATTAAAAGACTCATACTGATATATTAAAGATTTATCCTGCGTAAACTTATTAGAAAGTCAGAAATGTTGGGAACACAAGCAAGCATTCTCTGCTTGTTTGATCTTTACTACTTCCATAGGTAAAGAGAGCTTTTTAACTGGACTTACATTCCTCAGCAATACATATTGAATGTGAAAGGAGAATATATTTCTTGCTGCACCCACAATCATATTTGAATGAAAAAATAAGATGCTGGACTTTAGAAAAAACAAAACAAAAGGATTAATTATATTATATTATAAATTATTATAGTAAATTATGTTTCAAACTACTGACCAAAAACTGTGGATATTTATTCTGTGCAAAAATAAAGCCATGCTAAAAACTACATGCAATAAAAAAGAAAATTTAACAAAAACTTTTCTTATACATTGGAGAGACCACAAGGCTAGTGAACAGCTCAGCAATCTAGGAACTAGCTTCAGTGAACTCGTTCTTTGAATACGAATTAGCAGCGCGTAATCGCAGCATATTTATGAGGCCTTTTGCCTGGTCCTTTTCTCCTGTGAATGCTCTATTATTCATTGCATGTGCCCTGACCCCCGTGCGCTCCTGTTCTGACAAATCATACTTGATTAAGACAAATCTTTATTAGTTAGCTAGTCAACTTCCCCATTTATCATTTGCAAATCTCATTCTCCTTTCTGGGTACAGTAGAAGTGACTGAGATCATTTCCCCCCATATAAAAATGAAATGCTTGTTACTGACAATAAGTGCAAACAAAAGCCCAGGAGTCGGTAATAGACAAAACAAAGCTTTAATAGGTATAAATTACCAATATGGTCAAACGCTAACATAACAGCATATGTTAACAGGGCTGAGGAAATGTTTATTAGCTAATCCTTTCAATAGACTCCCTACTTCCCCTGACCCACTAAACTCTTTCTTGAAAACAAAATGTCATATATATAAACTGCATTGCAAAGTTGGAGTCTCAAAGTTCTGAGGTGTTTTTTTTTTTTTTTTTTTTTAAGACTGCTGAGTAAAGGAGATATTTACTAAAAAGAAAAATCATTTAAGAGTGGCTATATGAAAGGAGGCAAAATGAATTCAAAATTATTCATGAACCTTCAACTCCATATGAAAATGTAAGAGGCAATTTTTTAAAACTTCAAGGTGGCAATTTTTTAAAACTTGAACATAATGTTAGTGTATTCAGGATGTATTTTACAACTGGAAAAAATCTGTGATGTCTGATGCATGCCATTTTACTCATGAGAGTGGCTTTTGCTCAGAAATCAGAAGGATGTCCCTTCCATCCATCAGCACTCTGCGTTTGGAAATGTGATGCCTCCATTTGCAAACAGAAGGATGAAGATTACAGATGATAGATGGTTCAGGAATTAGGCTGCTACAACAGGACTGTGGAGATGTGGGTTCAATTCTCTGCTCTTCCATAGCTTTCCAGTGTGACCTTGAGTCACTAAACCTCTCTTTCCTCAGTTTCCCATCTGTGAAATGGAAATAAAAATACTGCCCTAGCTCACAGGGGTGTTGTGAGGATAAATACATTAAAAAATTGGGAGGCGCTCAGATACTATGGTAATAGGGGCCAAAGGTATCTAAGATAAATAGAAATGTATAATTAAATCAGTGATGTAATACAACTAGTTGACAAATAATTAGTCTGTAAATAAGCAAATACAACTAGTGACTTCAATAGGAGTAACATATCTGTGGATGGCAGGCACAATTGCTCTTCTATACATATTTACATTCTTCTGTTTGGAGAAGTGGGACTTTTTCAAAGTTTATTTATTCTGCCAATAGCTAAGAATCTCTTGTTTTCATGGCATCTCCCTACTTTTCTATAAAATTATATTTAAAACACTAATTAGAGTCTGCAATTGATTAGTATTATAAAATCATCAACAAACGTCAAAACTGACCCAGCAAATGAATCTGTGAGCACTTACATAGTACAGTTCTAATGACACCTTCTCAGTAACATTATGTTTTCTATCAGCACTCAGAATCAACTCTGCTCGCTGTAATGACAGAAGTAAATTTCATTGTTTAGTCCTGCAAAGTCAACACTGCTATGGGAGAGGGAGTTGAATTCTGTCCCTTGTTACATATCTGCAGAATTGTTAAATTTCAGTTGCAGGGGCGTATTCTGTCCTCAGTTACACTCACACAAACGCACTGGAGACAACTAGTTCCTTCAGTGCATCCTAGACAAAATGGGATTACAGAGGTATAACTGAGAGTGGACTTTGGCCTGCTAAATTTTAATTAGTGGGGATGATATTAGAAAGAAAAAACTCAGCTTGAACTAAAGATCCAGTTTGAGTTTGTAGATCTGGACATGGTGGGGGTAGGGTGGGAAATCTCCTTTTACTGTTCACATTTGTTCTGGAAAACTGAGATTATACTCTGTATAAATATCTCCTGTCTGTGTGTTCCATTCTGTGCATCTGAAGAAGTGAGCTGTAGCTCATGAAAGCTCATGCTGAAATAAATTTGTTAGTCTCTAAGGTGCCACAAGTACTCATATTTTCAATATAAATTCTATTTTGGAATATGTTTTCAGTTGAAAAATGGTAAGATTTTAAAACATAAAAGTAGCATGTTCTCATCAACTACAGCACATTACACTTCATCTTAGAAAAAACTACCAAAATATAATTATGCAATTATCATTAAATTGGTAAATCATTGCAGCCTGACATTTTAATATAAACACCCAGTTTACAAACACAACTTTGCTGCAAATTTTCAAAATGTGTTAAACTGATGTCAGTGTCTCAGTTATTTCACAGTTTAAAAACAGTTAGAAATATAATGACTACACTACACTTGATTAAAGCATTTACAGCTCTAATCAAAAACTGACAGCAAGATCAAAGATGTTAACTTAAATCTCTCTTCTAATTATGTTTAAAATGCCACACCTCAGGCCTGTCTCTCCTCTTCTTTTTCAAACCAAATTCTGCTTAAGAAAGATCTAACACTTCTTAACAGTTCATTATCCAATAAAACTACTCAAAGCTTAAAAGCAATCTACACAATTAGTCAGGACCTCAGGGAGTCCACTGGTAGTCTTTATTACAGGGCTTCATATTAAAACACCTTAATTATATTTGTCAAATGGATTTCATTAAAACCCATCGTCACTTTAATTTTCATATTTTGACAGTGCTGGCATAGGCATTATTACCACCTACCAAGCTAGGAACCACAGCAAAATTATCAAATTCCTTCAAATACTAAGCAGTTTCTTTTTGTACCTGAATGATGATTTCCCCCAATTTGGTGAATGCACCACAATTAATAGGAATAATTAAAACTGCACAAGACACACAAACTACATGTACACAATATGTGTTGGAGGTGTGCAAATAGGAACCTGTATGAATACTTGGTTGCCAGCAGCACTTTATACAAAGATAAGACATATACACGGATGTGCCTGTGAATAATAAAGACAAGACATCAAACAGAATGCACTATTATTTAATCAAATGACAACCATCACGACTTGAAAGCAGAGGCCATTTTAAGTACTTTTTGTTATAGTCATATTCAACACAACTGATATAGGTTTGTGGTCATCTATTGTAACCTCACTTTTACTTTAGAGATGATTCATTTACAGTACCAGCTGTCTAAACATTAAATAATAATAAAAAAGACGTTTTATCCTATCTACATACCGATGAATAGCAGAGCACAATTGTGTCTCATATTTATGCTACTTTTCTAATTCAGTTTTTATATATCTATCTTTAGTTTTGTCTATAGCACTCATCACTGCAGAAACTAAGCAATTAGTAATACTTAATTACTTGCAGTACAAAAACTTGGCACTGGTGTTTATATAACTATACAACTTGGGCTATTCTCATATGTGATGCATAAGAAAGTTCCCTTTTTGTTTTGTTTTCTAAAGGATTGCACTGGCAGTTGTAGACAAAACAGCAATTATTAGTGTTTTACTTAAATACACGGAGTGAAATTCATTCCTGATGTAATTCCTTTGGCTTCAATAGATATACATACGTTAGGGACCATTTTGGCCCACAATAGATAATAATAGGATGCAGATTGCAAGTCGAGAAAAAAACAGAATAATTTTCTTTCTTCATATAATTATAGTAGGAAATAAGAAATAAGAGGTTTTTGCCATATTTGTAACATACTTCGCTACTTTGTACAAAGGTCTCAAGAGTAACAATCTCCTGGTGTTATGAATATTTTAAGACTTATTAAATGTTCTTGGATTACTGTGTGTAAAATGATGGGATTTTAAAGAACCAGTTTAAAATGACAATTAGATCTCTCCCCCTCACTTAAGAAAAAAAATACTTAGTTTTTTTTTTGTTTGTTTTTTTTTAATATAATACAATGGAAGAGAAAACCTCAGCATCCTTCATAGGGGACAGTAATGTTACAAGTGCTAACATAAAAATTGCTGATGGCACTTTGGATTGCACAAAAATAAACAGCATAGCGAGAAAAACCCATAGAGCTAGATCGGTTTCCATCTCTGCCACAGACTTCCTCAAGCATGTCACTTAGCCCTTTTCTACCTCAATTACCCATCGTAAAATGGGAAGAATAAGTCTCTTATTCCACAGGGTTGTTGAAAAGTTAAGCTAATGTTTCTAAAGTGCACTAGGAGGCTCGATTAGAAGGCATTATGTGCGTGTAAAGTATATTATATTTAGTTACAGGGTTGAGCTTGTATATTTTAGTGGAAAAAGCTAAATTGAATGACTTGCTGCAGCTCCAAAACCCTCCCGCCCCCAATAATAATCAAAGTCTGAAGATCTGTAAACCAATGAGATGTGGAAATCAACCACAATGCCGAAACCATAACCATATGGAAACAAATATAACCTATTTGCTAGAGAGAGGTCTTGATAGCTATAAAGCTTTCCTTTCACAGTATCCCTGATCCAGCCCTCTGAGCACCCTCTGTCTTCTAGCTTTTGCCCAGTATTAGGGAAAATAAACTATCTTACTTCCAGGGATTCTCATCTAGGAAGTCACGGCATTAATAACTGTGGCCATGGGCTTTGTAGCCTGAATGGGCCAAGAAATGAAATGTCTGCTGAAACAGGCAAGTACCCATATACAATACTAATGCTGTTATTGGGACATTTCTATGTGAAGTACCCTATACTTCTTGGACATGTACCCTTCAACCCAAATCTTCTGTTCAACTAGAATATGTGATGAAAAATGTATTCCCAACCCCAATATTCAAACCAGAATCAATATAAGCACTGAGCAATGTTCTGAAACCAACCGTCCATAAAACCAGAGTACCACCTCCTTTCTGCTGACAGTGAAAGGTGAGCAGGGAGGTTCTTTATATTGTGGGTGAGGGTACAGTAAGGGCCCTTGTTCTTCCTAAGAAGATGGTTTTAATCCCTACCAGAGAGAGAGAGAGAGAGAGAGAGAGAGAGAATGAGAAAGTGTTTGTGTGTGTGTGAGAGAGAGAGAGAGAGAGGGAGGGAGGGGGGTTAGTGAGTGCTGCTGGTTAACATGAGACCACATGCTCCTTAGATATTGTTCACCACACTCTCTTTATTGCAATCTTGTCCTCCTTGGCTTCCATGACTGTATCCTTCCTAGTCTCCTCCAATCTCTCTAGTCATTCTTCAGTATATCATTCGGAGGATCTTCCTTCTAATCCATCCTCCCACTTTCTGTGGGAGTTCCATGAGTTCTGACCTTGGTCCCCTTCTCTTCTCCCTCTACACCTTATCTCCAGGTAACCTCATCCACAAACAAAATTCAACTGCTGTGTTTATCTGACAATTTGTAGATCAACCACTCTACTCCACACCTGTTTCCTTCTGTTAAAACTAAAATCTTGGTCTCTCTTTCTGGCATTAGAAGATGTCTAGTCATCAACTCAAGCTCAATGTGGCTGAAACGGATGTGTTTATCTTGTCCCCTCCTCCCTCCACCACATCCTCCTCTCTACCTCCTTTCTCAATCACTCTGAACAATATCATCATCCTGCCTGTCACTTAAGCTCAGAACCCAGGCATCATCTTCCATTCTGACCTCTCTCTAGATCCTCACATCCAGGGCTGTGTTAAAACTTGCAGACTCCTTCTGCATAATCTGTCTAAAATACAGCCTTTTCTATCCACCCACACAGCTAAAACTCTCATCCAGGCTCCCCTCTCACATCTTGGTTACTGCAACCTCCTTCTCTCTGGCTTTGAAAAATGCAGTCTTATCATGTTCAAATCCACTCAGGATGCCGGTGCAAAAATTATTTTCCTAGCCTGTTGCATTGCCCTGTCATCCCTCTCTTTTTCTCTTTCCACTGACTCCCTCTTCTCTACTGGATCAAACATAAGCTACTTATCTTCACTTACAAGACCCTTCGTGGTCTACCCCTAACCTCTCGTTCACTGTTGAGATATCAATGCTTGTCTCTGATCTGCAATGACACAAGCCACCAGTGTCCACTTGTTACATTTTCAGACAAGCACCTTCATGCTTCACTTTCACCAGACAGGCTCTTATGCTGTCCCATCATGTTGGGAGAAGCTCCTTGTAAACACCCATAAAGCTAATTCATGTGCCTCCTTCAAATCCTTCCTCCAAACTCTCCTCTGCCACGATAACGACAAAAAACTTTACAATAGCTAGACCACTGGTGTGCCAAGATCATTATTGATCATGCTGACCAGTACCCATCTCATCGTTTCCTTGTCTTCCCCCATCTGTTTATCTGTAGGCATTTGTTGTCTCTTGTCTTACACTTGGATTGGAAGCTCTTTGAGGCAAGGACTGTCTTTTTGTTCTGTGCTTGTACAGTAGCTAGCACAATGGGGTACTAGGTACTAAAACAACACAGACAAATAAATAATGTGACTGAAGAAGGGGACATAGCGTCTTCTACTTTCTGGAAATCACTGGTTTTAGCTCACCACGCAAGTCTCACTGACAATATTGTCAGCTTTGTTTTGTTTTACTTTTCTTTGTCCCCATGTACAATTAACAACCCAAATTCCACCTGAAGTAAATGGGAATCTTGGCTACACCCCGGTACCTGAAGATTACAGTGCTTGGTATTTAGAAATGCATGGAATGAAATAAATGATCAGCAGAGAATCCAGCTGCATTTCTTTCATAAGAAACAGGAATTACCAGCGCTTGACTTAATATAATGCAGGTGCAGAATAGAGATTTATGTGTGGACTGTATTCCTGACACATTTTACCTTCTTAAAACAAATGCTATCATCTAGAAGGCTATCAGTAAATCCTGTTGTCACAAATGAATAATTTACTAAATCAACATTACTACTAATAATTATGGAAAATATCAATGTTTTCCATTCTTGAAAAACAGGGAGCCAGCCATGTTTCCCATTTCTGCTGTTATGCACATGGAGAAATTCAAAATGGGATCTCTCCCTTGCTGGCACATATTTTCTATCATTTTAAGTTTATCTATTACAAATGAAGGTCTACAGAACCGCTAATGACACAGGTCACCTAGAGCATATATGCTTACGAATACTGCATATACTGCACTTCATAGCCATGTTTGTGTGGTGCTGAAATACTAGTTTTGATTCTGTCATTAAAATCCTTAAGGATGTGTTTTGCGTTTAAAAAAAAATAGTATTGTTCAAGTTTTAATTATCATCACATTGTTCATTGTATTTATTTTAAATCCCATCCTGGACATTTTTGACATATTTCTAATGTACAGTACTGATGTATGAAGATTATTTGGGAGAAAAGGAGTCAAAGTACATACATAACAAACAACTGGAATAGGTAGTGATGTGACCTATTGCTTAACTGTGAAGTGTGAAAGTCAGCATCCAAAGGCAACATTTGACAAAAGAATGGGAGACTGCTGTGATATAATATTCAACTCGTAAATGGCACTTGATAGGCCTGATTCACCTCATTAGTATCAATTTTATACCAGTGTAACTCCATGTACTTCTCTACAGTTACCACTGGTTTTCACTGTACTCACTTCTGTAGTAGGAAAGAATAGTTCCCTCCATCCCAGGAATCACTGGGTACATTTTTATGGCCTGAGTTATAAGACTAAATGATTATTGTGGTTCTTCTTCACCTTAAACATTATGAAAATGCTGCACAGATATTAACAAGTGAATCTTCACAGTATCCTGGGGAGGTAGATAAGTAGACTTACTCCCATTTTACAGTGGAGACACTGAAGCAGGGCCTGGATTAGAATTGAAGACTTCCTGACTTCTAATGCCATTTTCATTCTACTAGATGGTAACAACAGTACTTATACACCAGCTTTTTCACTGGAACCCTTCACAAACATTCATTAAGCATCTGAAAATCTCTGTAACAAGTATTATTAAACCTAAAGAATGACCAGAGAACATGCTGAGGCCAGATTTTGTGCTATGAAAAAAAGATGGAAGCAAAGGTTAGAGAATAATCAAGAAGTGATTGGGCTATACCATGAAGAGAGAAACAAAGCAGGAAGAGTGAACCTGGGTGTGCTGTGCAAGAATGTGATAGGCTTAGAGCAACACTAATTTGTTGGAAGTATGGCAGGATGATATTTAACCAATATGTATATCTCTATACATTAAAAGAGAAATCAACTAAGCACAATCTGTGAGTCTAACAGGTCCACACACCTGGGAGGTTTAAAAATCATACTTTGAATGGTTCATCTTCACAATTTGGTATTTGAAAAGCCAATATATTTTTAAGATCTACATTTATAGAACTCTGGCTGTTCCCAACCCTCTCCACAGACTGCAGTCAACAACATACATCCCACCCCACACAAATGCATAAATAATACTGTACCCTTTCTCATTTAAAAACTCTTCTCTTCATTAAAATATAGTATGTTGATTTAGTCTGAAGTTCCATCTAATATATACTGTAATGATTTAATAGGGCCAATTAGACCTATGGTGTTCCTAAAAATAGAGGAGCTCCAGCTGGAGCTCTGTAGACCACTCATCAATCAATTTCCACAGGGTATTCAGAGAGGGTGCCTCATTCTTTTCTGGATAGAAGACTAAATCATGCAGGAGAGGATGGGCAGGATTTCAAACCAAGCACAGTACTCCATGACACAATAAATGGCCCTTTCTGGCTTTCTTTTGCAGAAACGAGTTAGAGTTTATACTCTTTGGTTCTGGAGGCAGCTGGAACAAAGTATTTTAATGGCACCAAATACTTAGCTAATTCAAGATGCTTTATCTGTGTGTCTCTAATGAGAGACCATGCGCAAGCCCTTAAAGCAATCTGCAATACAGTGTATGTTCCTTGAAAACGTCATTAAGCCATTTTGACATGTAGCAAGCAATTCCTGGCAAAGGCCAATAACTTGATCCATTTGAACAACTTACATTTGTTAAGTATCAGAGGAGTAGCCATGTTTGCTGCTTTTACAGAACCAGTCTAAGAGTCCTGTGACACCTTATAGACTAACCGACGTTTTGGAGCATGGGCTTTTGTAGGTATTCACCCACGAAAGCTCATGCTCCAAAACATCTGTTAGTCTATAAGGTGTCACAGGACTCTTTACTGCTTTTACATTTGTTAAAACTGTGTTTAAAAACAACTGAGTGACTGAAGGCTATAACATCTATGTTGGTAATGATGCACAGTATGCTGTATAAAGCATCATGCACTTATCTAATGCCATGGAAAAAACAAACATCACTATTTTCTTCCATTAAAAACAAACCAGTCATGAAAGAATGAGACTCACATACATCACATTCACAATTAACAACCATGATATAAAACCTACACAGATTTGCCATTAAATATGGGATAAGGAACGTTATCAAAAATGGGTTCATCAAGACCAAATAATTTACCAGAATTCAGGGAGAAGTGCCAAAGACTCCATGAAGTCTACTATGGACTTTTCTATTGCTACTGGCTTTACGTTGAAGTCACAGTCTTTGTTCAATCCTGAGCTGATGGTGTCAAATTTGCAGATGAACTGAAGCTCAGGATTGAACAAAGACTGTGAATGGCTTGCCAGCTACAGAACCAATTTCTCCTCTCTTAGTTTTCACACCTCAGCTGCTAGAACAGGGCCTCATCCTCCCTGATTGAACTAACCTTGTTATCTCTAGCTTGCTTGCTAGCATATATATACCTGCCCCTGGATATTTCCACTACATGCATCTGACGAAGTGGGTATTCACCCACGAAAGCTCATGCTCCAAAACGTCTGTTAGTCTATGAGGTGCCACAGGATTCTCTGCTGCTTTTACAGATCCAGACTAACATGGCTACCCCTCTGATACTTGATTATGCAAGTTCCTCTTCTCATACTATGGGCATGTCTACACATACAGCGGTGCTGCTGAAGCGCCTAGTGAAAAGGCTGCCTACGCCATCAGAAGAGCTTTTTCTGTCGACATAAATACTCCACCACCCTGGGAGAAGCCCTCCCATTGACATAGCACTGTCTACACCAGGAGTTAGATCCGTATAACTACGTCACTCAGAAGTGTGGATTTTCCACACTGCTGAGCAACGTAGTTATAACAACATATGTTTGCAGTGTTGACTAGGGTGTAGTTTGATCTGCTGTGTGGCTTAGTGTGGTTTAGGAGATTAAGAACTGGTATGGGAACCAGAAACTAGAGGTATTCAACAATTTTTTTCAATGAGTAATATTTTTCTTCAAACATTGAAATTTCGATGAAAAAATTTTCCATAGAAAATGTTGTCATCGAAATTCCAGTGTTTGAGGAAAAATTAAAAAAGGAACAAATTTTTACAAAAAATTCAACTTTTTTTATTTTTGTTTTGTTTTGAAATGGGGTGGGGAAATGTCACAATCTCACTTTTTTTTTTCCTTAAAAAAAATTCCACTACAAAAAATGAAAAAAGAAAATGCCTTTTGGGCTCATTTGTTCTCTACACAAAGGGAGGGAAGAAATTAAAAGAGTGGGAAACAAGAATTCAAAAGTTTTTATAATGAGTTTTTTCAAAAAATATAATTTAAAAATTGTGAAAAATATCAGGGAAGTTCAACTTTTATTTTTCTACCCAGAATTTTGAATCCTATCCCAGCAACTGACTTGTACTGTCTTTACAAGTTACTTAACTTCCCGGCCTCACTTCCTCAGCTATAAATTAGGACCATCATTTATTTACTTAACTCAAGGGAAGTTGTAAAGATTTACTAATTTTGTAATGCATTTTCAAAACTAAAGCAGTATAAAAGTGCTATTATTATTATTATTACTGGAAACATTATGATATGGATAGCGGAAAGATTAATTTTGCAAAATATTGTCAAATTTTGGGGGGAAATCCCATGCAAATATGGAAGAGTGATCCAACTGATGTTTGGAGACTAATTTGTCATCTTTGGATAATAATAAATGCTGACATGGGGGGGTCTGAGCAGACATACGTTTGAAAATCAGGTCCCCGGTGTAAAACCAACATTGCAGCTTACAAGTGTACTACCATCCACATATTTCTTCACCACAGCCTATGACAGAACAGTAGGATATTCATAAAACACACACTTAAGTTCAATAGATATTACTCTCATTGAATGGGAAGGAGCACTCCCTTTTCACCTTTAGTTAAAATTATTTTTATTTTGTTAAATTGTAGTTTCATTTGATACACAAATTGACTATAACAATCTGAGAAGTCTCCAGTTAAATTCAACTGCTTGTTTATAACCACCCTTTTGCAACACTTCTTTGGAATATATAACTTCTTATAGGCATTTCCAAAATATTTTGGTTGGGGTTTTTAATCTCCCATATCAGTTGTTCAATCAGTAGATTTTTAATACAGAGTAATTAGACTAACAACCTCTTGCAAATTTGTCTCATCTGAAATGCAGGCGGGTGGATGTGTCTCACAGCATTTTTTTTTTTGGAAACTACTACCACTATTTTGAACAGGCCAGATGATAATTATCTCACCCTATAGTGACCACAGTGTGAATCTTAGAAAAGAAGGTGGACTGAAAGTCATGATGATAATGTTTGATACATCCAAAATATTCAATAATTTATGACTTTCATCGAGAAAAACATACTGCGCCTTAATTCAATTGCTGAAAATCAAATAGTGCACTGTTCTGGACAAGGTTATTGTAAATACAATAGATATTTATACATTTATAGCATTTTTTACTCAAGGATTTCAAAGGACATGCCCACAGGTGGGCCATTATTATCCCTATTTTACAGAGAGAACCTGAGGCATAATGAGGTTACTTATTATTATGCTCCAAGTCACACAGAGAATCAGTGGTAGTGTTTGAATGGTTCCTAGCTCTTCTGACTCCTAGCTCTCTGCTCTAAAACAGCATATTCTACACAATTTTCCTAAATTTTTAGTGGGCAAGAAAAAAACCCAAAAAATAAACAAGCAAAACCAAACCTTCTTGAGTGTCATTGCATTTCTTTTCTCCATTCCTCACACTTTCAAAAAACAAAGAAGAAACAAATACTGTTTTTCAAATGGAGGAATCTCCACGCTAGTAGCACATGCAATCATCGCACCTGAAAATGTCATTATTCATTTGAATGTTGGCAAAATTCTAGGAATAAGAGTCCCATCTTGGAAATATCTGTCATTTAATAATTAAACCTTGAGGAGAGAAATAAATCATAATTTTCGGGGGCTAAGAGAGAATCACAGCAATATCACTAAGTCACGTTACTATATTCCCTTAAACATGCCAAAGGATGTCAAATTTCAGTTTCTGGTACTAAAGAAAATCAGTACCTCTGCAATTTGGGAGTAAGAGTGAGTCAGTTTGAGGCTCAAAGCAATTCAGAAAGCAGGAAGTAAAATTTCAATACAGAACCGTATACCAAGAGTCTCAAAGGGAGTGTTATGGTGAGAGTACACTTTTCAAGGTAGGATGATGTATGTATAGCTATACTTAGCTTCCCTCTACATTCCTCCCACCCCCTGGACATATACACCTTCACTTTAGTAATATTAAATTCAAATGGTTTTTGTGTTGCAATTTAATTTTCTTTGCACGGATCGAAGACATTCTTCTCGTCTTTTGAACCCTTCAGCATATTTGTTCTGAATTATTTTTTTCATTCCCTGTTATCTTGGAGGCTCTCAATATTTAAATAGCTCCCTCCTATGTAAAGCTTTGCACTAATATTGATCAGCTTAGGCTTGGAGTTACTATAAGGCATTTTTCAATAATCAGCCCAGCTGGTCAGAGAGCATCTTGAATATAACCCTTAGGTAACCAGCATAATATACAAGGAACTTTCCCTCAGCAAGCACATCTCTGCAATCTCAAGGATGGCTGCTAATGCTTCACCAAACAAAGAACATAATTTTTATTTTAACTGTGAAGGTCAGAGGGTAATTCAAACCAACCAGACATCTCTATTCTTGTATGCAGAATTTAAGTTTGCTTCTTAAGACATTTGTATTTGATTATTTTATTAAGTAAAGTGTCCTTCAGCTGAAGGCTCAGTCTTAGTACATTGGTTCTGGGTTAGCAAATGCCAATTTATTGTTTACATTTAAAAAAAATATTTAAATATATAAACAAGACTTAGATTTTCAAAAAAAATATATAGGGAGTTATAATTGTACAAAATTATATGAAGCATTAGCTTCAAAATACCTTTGTCACAACAGTGAATTACAGGTATTACTAAATGACTAGGGGAGAAAAAAGAGAAACAAATTAAAAATAATTAATATATGAACACAATGTCAACTACTAAAGTAATATGATGCACACAGTCATGTGCTTAATAATATCCAAATCAAGAAAAAGTTATTTGAAGTGTTCAGACTTTTAATTTATTCAAGACTGAGCTAACATGCCAGTTTTATTTTATTTTTTACATTGTCTCACTAATTAAATATGGAAGAGAAAAGTGATAGGCAACAAAATATCTGAAACTATTCATACTTTCCTTCTTAAACAGTTAAGTTTACTATTAATCTTGAATAATTTTAATTCAACAATAAAATTAAAAAAGTTGTTTTTTTTTAATTTGTGATTTTGAAACATCAAATTATGCTACATTGTTTTTATAGCTCTTAGGGATCCTTGAAGGAAAACTTTGTATAAACTAAAATGGAAAAATAAATCAATGTAAAAATAGCTTTAGGTAGCTGCTCGGCACACTGTAAAAACCAATGATGTTCACACCCCTCAGTGGGCGAAGGATAAACATCATAAAAGTAAATAGCACTCTGAAATAGATGGCTCCTATAAATCCTGTAAACAGCACAAACTGTTTTGTTATTTTTAAAAAAAGCTTATGCAAAAGTAATCCCATGTGACTTTAACGATGATTTCAGAAAGTATGTTCAGATCAACATTTATGCTAAATAATCTTAACAAAACTGATTGGGTGTAGTCATTTGGAAATATAGTCTGTTGCTCTCCAAGGATCTGGGATTACCCTCACTTTCCATTTATGTTCTCTCCTCAATAGGCTTCATGTCACAGCAATCTTCCCCCCACCAGGTAAAGAGGGTGATAGTAGTCTTCTGCTAAGCTGGTCAATGCTATTTGGAGTTTTGGCTGGGAGAGAAGGAGATGGAGGGTGTCACTCAACAGCATTTACATACTAAAGTGATCTACAAATATAAGCATTTACAGAGAGGGAGAAAAACTCAAGTGTTCAGTGCATCTGACGGATGGCCTGAGAAGCACAGCACCCAACTCCCTGCATGGCATCACTCTGGCAGTCAAACACACGTGGGGGAAAAGTAATTTGGAAGTATTCAAGTATCATGGCAAATGTAATTCAGTGCAGGTAAATGCAGGATAAAAAAATCTAAGAGCAAAGACTCCAGAAGAAAGCAGATATTAAATGAAAGTGTGCAGAGGCATAATGATTGAAAAGAGATTTAAGTGTTCTGGTTCAGAAAAGTCTCAAGCTAAAGGATAACTACTAGGAGAAAGGCAAACAGCATACTGAGTTACATTGCTACATGAATATAAATCTAAAACTATGGTAGCCATCGGTAAATGGTACTGAATCTAGTTATGGCTCATCATGGCTGTGAAAAGCAGTAGAGGCAGTGTTCTACAGAGAAAGAAGAATATCAGGCCATACAAAATATCTGAATAATAAGAAAACTTAAAAAGATAGTAAGCCTGTTTGAATTCAGAAGAAAAACGTTATTGGAGGGATGACTCTCAGAGCTGGTTTATATGAACATTTGGCTTGGTTGGTAAATCTAGCCTTTCATATACTACAAGTCTATGTAGACCATGCTGGTGCACACTACAGGTTCTGCAACGCGCTCTGATATACGCTGCTTTGAAAAAGGAATAGAGTAAAGCGCACTAGGGAACTTCTAGTGGATGGCAGCAGGGTCTATATGGACACTTAGTGCACAGCAGGCTAATGTAGGGTAGCTTGCCACAAACTAAGTGTTTGTGTAGACAAGCCCTTAGTTACAAAAGGAAAAGCACTTGATGAACTTGATGCAAACAATTCCATATTTCCAAGTGATTTGACAAGCACGGGGAGAGGGGAAATAAT
Organism: Chelonoidis abingdonii; assembly: GCF_003597395.2. Taxonomy (NCBI): domain Eukaryota; kingdom Metazoa; phylum Chordata; order Testudines; family Testudinidae; genus Chelonoidis; species Chelonoidis abingdonii. The sequence continues at coordinate 55,680,234 of NC_133783.1, forward strand.
CTAAAAATAAGGATCGCATTTCATAACCTGACTGTAGTCAGCTCCACACAAGACAGAAGCTGCAGGCCTTATATCACATTGGTGCAATATTCCATTTCTGGGAATATTTTACCTATGCACAGACGGGTTCTTAAAAGAGACAAGTCATAGAGAATATCTCCACAGAGTCATGCAGATGCCTCTGAAATGAACATATGTTGTATGGTCAAGGGCAAATAAAGTGCTAGGCTTTTTCACAAGATAGAGTAAAATATTCAAAGACTAGAAGGAACCTTGTAGATAAAAAGGCTTAATAGAGGACAGAGAGATGATGATGTTAACCAAATCCATGTTGGCACTTTTGCCTTTCCAATTTCTTGCCTATAGTTGAAAAAAACATTGAAGAACTGTGTGACTAGGGTGACCAGACAGCAAATGTGAAAAACTGGGATGGGGGCAAAGGGTAATAGGAGCCTATATAAGAAAAAGACCCAAAAATCAGGACTGTCCCTATAAAATCTGGTCATGCTAGGCAGATATCACTTGTTCAAGGCAACTGTATCTATATTTTCCTGATCATGGTCCTGCAAGGACACAGCTCTAGGCTCTTGGCTCCTTAGTCTTCATCACTCTTGGGCACAGACCAAGGCTCTCTCTCCCTCCTGACCAGAATTTGTGCAGATTGCACAGTTCCCTGCCTACATTGTGAGTTCCCCAGAAAGTCAGACTGCCTCAGCAGACCTGTTTTGCTTTCTCCTCAGAAGCTATAAACAGAGTAATTGCCCATAGCTACAGATTACCACATACCTCTTTCTAAGCAAGCACATTTATTTTTAAGATAAAAGCATTACAGGAAAAACATATTAAAAACAACAGAAGAAATGATACATGTGCTAACATGCACACCAGAGATCATCTCAACTCCAGCAAGGGCTCTGGAAGGTGATCAGTCCTTCAAACCCCACCAAGGGGTTTTTCTGTGTGGTTGTAAGTTCATAACAGCTGTTACATTCAGAACAAGCACACTCATGAATCTGTGAATCGCTCCTTTACTCAGGTTGGGGCTTTGCTCTTTGTATTCTTGGAATAGGTAAGTCAGCAGAGTGTGTGATAGGGAATAAGTAATCAGCAGACAGCTTCTCCTCAGGGTTAGCTTCAAAAGATTGAGCCCAGAGGTGAAAATTTGCATTCACCTCCTCCCAAGTATTTCCTAGGAAACACACTCATATCTGTTTGTTCCAAAAGTTTCAGGTTGACTGGCATTTTGTTTAAAGTAGCTCATAAAACTTTCTAGGGTTTACACTGGTCATGTCTCTCCCCTACAGAAGTTAACACAATTCCACAATAATACATAAACTTTGAAATTTAAATACAATGCACACCAAAGCTACTTAAACTTAATTCAATAAGGTTTTTTAAGGATACAGAATTATGTGAGATAACATTAATGTCTTGTGCTTTGAGATGGCAAACAAAAAAATCACCACCATGTCTTGCAAACTGGCAAGCATCTACAATAATTTGTCACATAGGGAATGATGTCCATGATAAATATAAATTATAATGCTCATGTCTTTAAAACAGCATCTGTTCAAATGATTTCAGGATGTGGTTATTATGAAGAAAATTCAACCATAATTTTACACTTCCAAATAACTTCAGCCACAGTCACTTGGCTGAGGTCGCCAGAGGCTCCTGTGAACTTGCTTTGCTCAGACTGATACCTGTGTATACATCTCTCGGTCATTCTGTTTACTATTCCAGGACACCTTCTTTTTAGAAATCCACTGCATTGGGAAGGTGGAGTTATGAGTGGCATACTGACCTAAGGCACTAGCCTTCACCTTTAGAAACCTGGATTCAAATGGACTTTGGGCTCTGTGAAAATTAAGTTGCCGGAATGGAGAGGGGACTCAGTTTCCAGGGGTCTGATTCAGAACAATACGTATCCATGGTTTCTACACCATGGAAGGTGTATGTGTAAACCTGAGTTTAATTGTTTTATAGACAGTTCTTAATGTAGATTAAAATAGGGCAGGAGCATGGAGATGATGCCAGGAGAGTAGGAAACACACACAGTTATAGGAGATTTTGAAATATGGGTAGTGAACAGAAACAAAGAGGGATTTAAGGAGGGAGACAGAGTTCCAAGGACCCTCATGAGGGAAGTTTTGAAAACCAAAGTCTGACCTATGCTAGAAAAGTTGAATGAGATTAATTAAATCTACATAGTTAAACCCTTAAGGTAGACACATAAACCTGGTTTAACCCTCACTTAAATTGATTTAACTTGTGAATTAAAGTTAAGCCAATTTAAAATAGAGGTAAATTGGTTTAAGTGCATCAATATTATGAGTTTGCACTAGTTTAACCAGATAGATTTTAAACACATTTAGCTAAACTGGCACAAATTTATCAGTAAAGATGAGGCCTAGAAGCACTCTGGAAAATTTTAGAGAGAGAAAGAGAGAGAGAGAGAGAGAGAGTGTGAGTGTGTGTGTGAAACAGCTTTTCTTGCCTTTTACTTTTTTCCCTACTTTAGATCATATGACTCCTGCTGTGTTCTGATCCCTTCTCCCTCATAGGGAAAGGATAGTTCAGAGGTTTGAACATTGGCCTGCTAAACCCAGGGTTGTGAGTTCAATCCTTGAGGGGGCCACTTAGGGATTTGGGGCAAAAATTGGTCCTGCTAGTGAAGGCAGGGGGCTAGACTCAATGACCTTTCGAGATCCCTTCTAGTTCTAGGAGATTGGCATATCTCTAATTATTACCTAACATACCAATATTCTTTTCTCCTCTTTCTGCACAGTTCCTGGTGATCTTTAGTCTCCCCTTGTCTTCCTCCCCACACTCACTACTGTTCCTACTCTCCCCTATATTTCTGTTCCTACCTCACCTTCTTCCCTCTCTCCTTTCTCTCTCTTTTGTCTGTCCAGATTAAACAAGATGCTTCTCATGCCACTGCAGATGGTGATTCTGTGACCAATCAACTCACTTGAATGCTGTATGGGGGCACATGAGAGATATGAATAGCGCATATAAGAAAGTCAAAGTGTTTCAGAAGATCTGCTCTCACCTCCACCGCAGTATCACTGAGGCGAAAGGGCTATTGGATAAGAGTTTTGCCAAAGTACTACCATCAGGCCTCAAGATAATACCAACAGCAGGTTAAACTCATGACTCCGGTGTGGTCGCTGGTGGTCTCTGTTCTAGTCCCTGCTGAACATTTAGCTACATCTCAAATGCACCAGATTTGGGGCATGCCTGGCAATGTCTGTACAGAAAAGTCCAACCACAAGAACAGAAGGTGTTGTTAGGTAGGAAAAAAGTTGTTGTTGTTAGGTAGGCCTGAGATACATTGGCAGGAACAAACATACAAATGGTTACTGAGCCAGTCTTAACTATCCCTGACTCAAATTAGTACTGTCCATTCCGTTCGAAAAAATTTGTTCTTTGCTTTTCTTCACCTCAGACACTATATATAAACAATCACTAGGACGAATCCCCCACTGCCTACACAATAAAGTCAGTCAGAGGCAGGATTCTATCTCACAGTCCTAAGATCTTATCCCTCTAAGCCATCATGCTGACTAAACCTCTATCCTTTGATCAATAGGGAGCTAAGTGGGAATTTTCAAAAAACCTTTAAGCAAAAATAAAGTTGCTTCTTTATTACACATAGGCCTTACTCCCCTCTACTGGAATAAAATAGATTTTTGTTTTAAAAAGTTGAATCCTCGTATGGTCTGGATGGAAGATACAGATTCAGCAGGGATAGTCAGAGATGGGAATTAGAGACTTTATTTACTAACACAGAATATGATTATGGAATCAAAAGGCTAAGTGAAATGGCCAGCTGCAATAGTTCATGAGAAATGTATGAAAAAGATGGAAAAAACCTCACATTTGAGTAATGCTTAAATGTACTGAAAAAGTGAGATCAACTCTTATAATTACAAATATTCTGTTTATTAAAGTGATGCAACAACACCATTGTCTTCACTTGCAGAAGAAAAGGAGGGATATGGTACTGCCTCCAGCAAATCATTCCCCTGGTGTAGGACAGTGTTTTGGTTCCATTTTAAGCATTTCCCGTGGTTCCTGCCACTCCTCAAAAGAAAATGCCCTACAAAGCTTTCTATCTGAGCCTGAGTTTGGATGTCATAGCTGTGAGACTCTCCCAGGACAACTGACCAAGAATTAAAAGAAGGCAGAAAGGAACCCTTCAGAAACCATTACCAGACAGCAAAGAAAACTATTGTTTAATAAACTTGGATCAATTTTCCAGATCATCTGTCCCAAGCAGAAAAAACTTAACAAAAAGTCAGCATAAATGATGGGCCCATGCAATTAAAATATATTTTCACAAACATCACATAATTGTCTGGTGCAATCTTTATATAAGAGCTGCATTGCAAGTTATATATCCAGATAAAAAAAACCTAAAATTTCTGGCTGTGCCTAAGCTAGGTGTTGAAAAATGTCTTGGGGAAATATCTGATCTACTCTTGTATTGTTTTGTTCTGACAGCTTTGTCGTTAAGGCATTGGACTGGGACTCAGGAGATCTGAATTCAAATCTTGGCTCTGCAAAATACTTGTGATGTGATATTGGATAAGTCAATATCTCTATGCTCAGTTCCCCATCTGAAAATTGGGATAATAATAGTTTCTACTTCAGAAGTGTTAAGAATAAATTCACTGGTGTTGGTGTGGATCTAAAATACTATGGAGATGGGGACCATATAAATATCTACATAGATAAACATGCTTTCTTTCCATACAAATGTATCTCAAAATGTTTAACATGATAGGGTGATACAAAAACTGACATACTAAAAATTGGTCAGGAAAATTAAAATTCAGGAAAATATAAAACTACTTTATGCCAAATTGCTGCACCCATCCAAAACAGAAAGAAAGGGTGGTGTTTATAATACTTAGATTTAAAATATATTGGGTAGGATTTTCAGAGCAGTCTGACTTGGCCTAACTCTGCTCCTATAGAAGTCAATAGTTAAATTTCCATAGTTTATTTAAGGTAACTCTTTTTGTGCAAGTGCCTTAAGAACAGTTTTTCTGACAAACTTTTTTCAGTAAACTAACAACAGTCACCTCACTGCACTCCCACAAAACATCACGAAAGAGATTAACTGCCACTTCAGATACAATGCTTGCACCCACCACTCTACAGCTCTACAGAAATAGGTTCTTTTCTCCTACAAAACAGGGGTTGGCCTTAAAAGCAAAGGCACATTTCAGGCACAGAGAGAGTATTCTGCAATTTTTCTCTGGCAAGTCTGTAGAAAACTCATGGCACTGGTACAGGTACCCATCTCTATTATGAAACAGGCCCTGCATTTCTGATATCTGTAACAGGATGTGTCTGAGGACTGCATGATTAAGGAAGATGAAAGCAAAACCAAGACACACTGTGATATAACCACACAGCCAAAATCAGTGCATCTAATTCAGCAGAGACAGCTCATTACATGTTATCAATTATCTAAAATAAATGAGACAAAATGGAAATTTCTTTTATTTTAATTACTAGAAATATCTGTTCTTTGGTTTCAGGTGGAAGTACCAGGGTACAATAACTATTTAGAGTGAAAGCAACAACACAAATTTACAGAAAACCGGAGTATATTACGTATATTATACAACAGCAACTTTGTATTTGGGGTCATCAATAATATATAATCTGCACACAATCTGCACTGCTTAGTTCACAATAATCCCACAAAAGATATGGTACAGGAAGCCTAGCAGGGGTGTTGTCTGACACAATTTTAATATTACATTAAACAAAATAGTAAAATTACATTATGTTCATTAACAATGGCTGCTTTGTTTCTTAAAAAGGAGCAAGCCAGAGGAGCTAGTATTCCATATATATTTTGGTAATTCTGCCTCCCCAGCCCTGGAATATTTGCTTCTTTTGTATAACAGAGAAAGACTAAAGTTATGACAGCCATTACATTCTGCTGTTAAATCTAAACGAGTAGCAGCCTTACATTTTAAGTATATTCAAAATATTAGAAGGTTGTAAATATTGGCAGAATAAGCCTCTTCAGATAGTCATTTCTGCATTTATAACTCCAGCTGTTTAGCAAATGGGATATAAAATTAGTACCTATTGTATATTTTCAATCCAATTTATCTTGGTTTAAAATATTTTTGCAATGAAGAGTTTAAATAATTGAGGGAATTAGGTTCACGTCTACTTCCCGTAGGAGCAGTTCTTGTTGTTAAGATGCTTCACTATAACCCAGAAGATCTGGGTTCAATTCCCAGATCTGCCATAGGCTTCCTCTGTGACCAAAAGCAAGTCACTTAATCTCTTCGGGATGGATTGACAAAGAAATTTAGGAATGGTGAAGCTATTACCACACCTAACTTTTAAACACCTAGAAAAACATTGGGATCCACAAAGCTTGGGTTAGGCAGTTAGGCTCCCTATATGAGGATAGGCACTTCTAAATGGGATTCACAAAAGCCAGCACAAGAACCTAAAAATGGTTATACTGGGTCAGAACAATGATCCATTGAGTCCAGTATCCTGTCTTCTGACGGTGGACTGTGTCAGATCCTTCAGAGTGAGTGAACAGAACAGGGCAATTTATTGAGTGATCCATCCCATCTTTCAGTCCCCACTTCTAGCAATCAGAAGTTTAGGGACACCCAGATTATGCCTGTCTCTAACCATTTTGACTAATGGCCATTGATGGATGTATCCTTTGTAAATTTATCTAATTCTTTTTTGAACCAATTATACTTTTGGCCTTTACAACATCCCTGGCACAAGTTCCACAGGTTGACTGTGCACTGTGTGAAGAAGTACTGCCTTTTGTTTGTTTTAAATCTGCTCTCTATTAATTTCATCGGGTGACCCCTCGTTCATGAAGGGGTAAATAATTCTTCCTTATTCGCTTTCCTTATTCACTCTGTTCATGATTTTATATACCTCTATCATGTCCTCCCTCCTGTCATCTCTTTTCCAAGCTGAGCAGTTCCAGTCTTCCTAACCTCTCCTCATATGGAAGCTGTTCCATACCTCCAATAATTTTTGTTGCCCTTCTCTGTACTTTTTCCAGTTCTAATGTATCTTTTTTGAAATGGGGCAACCAGAAATGCATGCAGTATTCCAGGTATGGGTATACCATGGATTTATATAGCAGTATTATATTTTCTATCTTATTATCTCTCTCCTTCCTTTGGGGGGAGGGATAGCTCAGCAGTTTGAGCATTGGCCTGCTAAACCCAGGGTTGTGAGTTCAGTCCTTGAGGGGGCCATTTAGGGATCTGGGGCAAAAATCTGTGTCATGGTAATTTTCCCCAATCTGAACCTTAGAGACCAAAAAATGGGGTACCAGCATGAATTCCTCTAAGCTTAATTTCCAGCTTAGATCTGATAAGCTGCCACCAATCAGGACTTGGAGTGCCTGATAAACTCTGGTCTCCCCAAAACCCAAATTCCTTGAGTCTCACAACAAAGGGGAATAAACCATTTCTGTTCCTCCCAAATCTTTCCCACCCTGGGTACACCAGGAGATTACCGTGATTCAAACTCCTTGAATCACAACACAGAGAGATCAGGTTTTTTCTCCCTGGGTTATCCTGGAGAGAAAGACAGATTCAAGCACTAAATGATTATTGTGGTTCTTCTTCACCTTAAACATTATGAAAATGCTGCACAGATATTAACAAGTGAATCTTCACAGTATCCTGGGGAGGTAGATAAGTAGACTTACTCCCATTTTACAGTGGAGACACTGAAGCAGGGCCTGGATTAGAATTGAAGACTTCCTGACTTCTAATGCCATTTTCATTCTACTAGATGGTAACAACAGTACTTATACACCAGCTTTTTCACTGGAACCCTTCACAAACATTCATTAAGCATCTGAAAATCTCTGTAACAAGTATTATTAAACCTAAAGAATGACCAGAGAACATGCTGAGGCCAGATTTTGTGCTATGAAAAAAAGATGGAAGCAAAGGTTAGAGAATAATCAAGAAGTGATTGGGCTATACCATGAAGAGAGAAACAAAGCAGGAAGAGTGAACCTGGGTGTGCTGTGCAAGAATGTGATAGGCTTAGAGCAACACTAATTTGTTGGAAGTATGGCAGGATGATATTTAACCAATATGTATATCTCTATACATTAAAAGAGAAATCAACTAAGCACAATCTGTGAGTCTAACAGGTCCACACACCTGGGAGGTTTAAAAATCATACTTTGAATGGTTCATCTTCACAATTTGGTATTTGAAAAACTAGATGACCTCCTGAGGTCCTTCCAACCCTGAATTCTATAATGGTTCCTAACATTGTTAGCTTTTGTGACTGCTGCTGGCACACTGAGAAGATATTTTCAGAGAACTATTCAGAATGATGACAAGATCTATTTCTCAAGTGGTAACAGCTAATTTAGACCCTATCATTTTGTATGTATAGTCGGGATTATGTTTTCCAATGTGCATTACTTTGCATTTATCAACACTGAATTTCATCTGTCCATTTTGTTGCCCAGTCACTCAGTTTGTGAGATCTCTTTGTAACTCTTTGCCAGCTTGCTTTATATTGTCTGCAAACTTCGCTACTTCTCTGTTTACCCCTTTCTCCAGATCATTTATGAATATGTTACACAGCATAGGTCACAGTACAAATTCTTGGGAGATCTCACTATTACCCTCTCTCCATTGTGAAAACTCAACATTTATTCTTAGTCTTTGCTTCCTATCTTGTTACCAGTTACTGATCCATAAGAGGATCTTCCTCCTTATCCCATGACTCCTTACTTTGCTTAAGAGTCTTTGGTGAGGGACCTTGTCAACGGCTTTCTGAAAGTCCAAGTACACTATTGTATTAACTTGTATCACCCTTCTCCACGTTTGCTGACATCCTCAAAGATTCTAATAGATAGGTGATTTTCCTCTTACAAAATTCATGTTAACCCTTCCCCAGCATATTGTGCTCATCTGTTTGCCTGATAATTCTGCTCGTTACTATAGTTCCATCCAATTTGCCTGATACTGAAATTAGGCTTACTAGCTTGCAATTGCCAGGATCGCCTGTGGAGCCTTTTGTAAAAATAGGCAACACGTTAGCTATCTTCCAGTCATCTGGTAAGGAGGCTGTTTTAAGTGATAAGTAACATACTGCAGTTTCATATATGAGTTCCTTCAGAACTCTTGGGTGAATGCCGTCTGGTCCTGGTAACTTATTACTGTTTAATTTATCAATTTGCTCCAATATCCACTTTATTGACACCTCAGTGTGAGACAGTTCCTCACCTAACCACTGGACTATGGGATGTTCTGATGTGAGGCTCCCTCAGTGTCTCCTATTGATGCTGTACCGCTGCAAGTATATAATTTTAAAAATTAATTGGTGCAGGGGGACTGAATCATGGATCTCTCACATTCCAGGTGAATACTCTAACCACAAGGCTACAAAGTTATTCTCATGCTTGCTCTCTCTCTGGCCCAATGAGTCTTTCATTATTTATTCACAGTGCAGCTGCACAGGCAAGTTAGACAGAGGAACCCTATCTTACCCAAGTTCACGCATCACTCTGGCAGAGGGCTGCAGTATCCACGTGGAGAGGCAATATATACACATATAGAAAAAGAGCAATTATATTACTGCTGAGACTGACCTGAGTCAGAGAATATAATGGTAGCTGTCACATTTGTTATATACTGTATCTGGTTCTTTTCAGATGATACAGGAATATAAAATATCCATGCTGCTAAAGTAAGCTTTATTACCATTGCCACTGATGATTAATGAAAACTAAAAAATGACAGAAATTGAAGGATTCAGGGGCAAGTGACAAAGTACCAGACACAGAGTGCTAATTAGCAACATATTATAAATATGGTGCAGTGGAGCTTAATGCACTTGCTTTTCAATCCTGGAGTCTGAAATTGAAATCCTACACTAAAGTGAAAGTTTGTCCCTGCGAATCTCTGCTGAAAAGTTGCCACAGGACTGGAAAGACAGAGGGGCACAGGAGTGCAGTGTACAGACAGAGTTGTAGGAAAAGTCCATGCAGAACTTGCCAGCACTGTTCCTAGATCTGGCCAGTTTTAAATGTGTCGCTTTCATAAGAACCAGTTTCACCCAAAATATGAAATACTTAAAATCATTAGACTTAAACATAAAGAGAAGCTTAAAAAACCCACTAAAAACTAGTGTGATAATTTCTCCTAACTGTTGTGAGGTTCCCTCTAATTAGTAGGAATCCCCCAAAGGTTAGAACTGAGAAAAATGCAACTGCAGGACTCTGCAGAGCCACATGGGATATGTGGGTTTGATTTCCAGCCCTGGTCTCTTACACCCTGGGTCAGGAAGGGGAGAGAATTCAAAACAATCCCTTTGGGTGATTCAAGTGCTGATTGGATCCAATAGGAGATGCAGTCAGTCAGAAGGATGGAGGCTGCGGTGCAAATAAGTTTCCTTGGAAAGTGAGCTACACAAATCCCCAGAAAGAAAGCAATCTACTGCCCAAAATGTTTATTTTAACTACTGTAGACATCAAATTATCTCTTTACAAAACTATCTACTTATTACTCTTATTCTTATTACTAGCATGAAAATGACATTCTTCTATTAAGAGCACTGTAACTGAACATCTTTCCTGTAAGCATGCTGGATTATAGTGTTAACAGGCGAAGTCTCGGAACCGTATGGCTGTCTACTTGAGAAGTATAAACCGTTATCCAAAAAACACAGGAGCCTTTTATGGACTGGAAAACAAATGGTTTAAAAGAATTACGAACTACATGTCTCACACCCAAAATCATCAATCATACATAATCCAGAACACATATGAGGTGCAAAGTGCTAAAAAGGGCCCATTAAAATACAAGTCTTTCCAGGTGTACCACCCAATCACTAGCACTAAATGCAGTGCAGAAACAGCTTCAGTGTATATACACAATAGCATTAGTGGCAATTTCTCATGTCTCTTTTAAAGTGATATACGGCATGTTTTGAAATTGCTCATTAACTCTGTGAGCAACAAGCTCAGCATGCCCATGCACTCAAGTGACTGTAATTGGCAGTTTGGAGACCTTAGGTTAGAATTCATTCTTAAATAGCTCAGTTTTCCTAGCCAACTCCTGAACCTGCTTTTAATAACATTGTTAACTTAGTATTTTTAAGTTTCCCTTTGCGTGCAATACAATGTTGTTTTTTTACCACCAAAATATATACATTACTTGAACTACATTCCCCATCTCCATAAAAAATAAGTACTTATGGACCAGTGAAAACCCTAAGACCACACAAACCATCTCAAAGTGCCTTTATTAATTCTTAGAGCAAAATAAAAAAATGGAACCAAGTGATGGTTAAAGACAACACTCATTCCATAGACTGTATCATCCCTTCACTCTAGCTAGTGATTATACCCTTTCATTTCCCCCTCCAAATATTCACCCATTCTGGTTTTGAAATGCCAGGTATTCCTTGCATCTATTGCTGCTTTTGGTAAGTGTTCCATCTCTCCGTAAAGAAATTCTGCCCAAATTGTTTATTCTAGTACCCTTCAATCCACAATCTCTTCCTTCTTAAAGTAAGTTATTTTAATGCAGTCCTTTTGTATTTATAGTAACATTAATGCTATGAATTTAAAGCCACTAAGGCCAGAAATGTTTGGAGGTAAGATAAAGCAGTCTCAGAAACAGAGTGATCTACTGTGCCTGTAACTCACTCTTGCTGTGTTTAAGCACTGTTAGTCACAAAGACCCTGAGTGAACAAAATAGTTAAGCAAGTTCTTAAATTTCAGCATGTGCAGAAGTCTCATTGCCACCAATGGGACTTAAGCACTTTGCTGGATCAGGACCAAATATACGTAATCTTTAATAAATACCACCACCACAATCTTTCTAGTTTTCAATCACTGTACAGTGCTTTTCATCCAAGAACTTCAAAGAGCTTTCCACAGGAAGGCAAGTATATTTATTTCCATTTTGCAGATGGGAAGACTGAGACACAGTTTAGGTGACTTGCCTAAAACCTCTCAGTGAGTCAGTTACAGAGCCAAGAATAAAGCCCATATCTAATAATGCTCAGTCCAGTGTCCCATCCACCAGGTGACACTGTTGCCTCAGAACGTAAGTCTTAAATGTTTTCATTGTTGTTCAGTGTCAAGCACACGGACCGTGCTTAATAACAATAATAAACAGTATAAGAGAATATAATGTGTTTAAGCACCATCTTATATTGCCAGGCCCATACTATAAAAAAGAGTACTGTGTCTTCAACAATTGTTTCTTTTGCTACTTGGGGTTTAAACTGTCATCCCTACAGTGCTTTAAAGACATTTCAAATCTATTTTTATACTTAATTGCTTTTTTACTAATATTTCATTGATCCTTCTGATAACTCACAATAAGACTTATTTTCATTTTCAAAACTCTATTACAAAAGATATGCTTGCATCAGTAAAATCACTCAGTGGGCAAAATCAGTGAGCATCCAAGCCCCTTTCACAGCGTCTGCATCTTAATGGGTTAATCAAGGAGGTTCTTACACTATTTCCTAGGAGGGATCACATCTTAATAAACAGAGAGAATGTCTTGTTGACACCTTTCCATTTGCAGTTGCCTGGACCACCTGCCCTCCTATATGCAACTTCATGACATCTCTGTAGCAACCTAGAAGTGAAACGTTAGGAAAACAATTTATTTTCATTTATTTTAGCAGAAAGAAACCAGTAGAAGGGCCAGTGCTCTGCTACCCATAGTTTGGTAACTGCCGTGTTAATATTTTACACTTTAGGCAGTTATACATCTCATGAATGGGGTGAAAGATAAACAATGATCATTTATTTAGTTCCCTGGCAGACAGACGATTTAAGTCAACAAGGGCCCTCAATTATTGCCAATTAGAACAAACTTAGCAAGGTGCATTACCCGACATTGCTCCTAAGTAAAAGCAAGTCATTTTCATTATTAAAATGCATACTGAAGGTATCAAATCCTTCCCTCAACCACTCAATCAATTACTTGGATAGCTCTTTCACAATCTATTTGGAATAGGGCCTTCCGTGCAATCTTCTACCTTCTGTTGTTGGCTGATGGAAAAGTAAAAGTGATCCTTGAACATATTTTATAAAGGATCACTCAATGAAGGAACTTTTCTCTAATATACTAAATATTCTCCATGGCTGCATTTTTACAATTATTGTTATTATGAAAGCACCTAAAGGCTCCAAGCAACACCAGGGCCACATTTTCTTAGGTGCTGTACGTACACATGGTAAAAGCCAGCCCTGACCCAGAACGAATACAATCTAGAGACAAACCAGACAAAACAGAGATAAGAAATTTTATTATTCTGATTCTACAGATAGGGATATTCAGAGATTAAGTAACTTGCCCAAGGTTACACAGGAAGTCTATGGCAGAGCCAGGAACTGAACCCAGATTTCTTGTCTCAATTCAGTGCTTTAACCACAAAACCATCTTTCCACTTTTTCTGTGCGTAACTGAGGTCATAATCCTGAATACGGAGGTAAGGGAAACTGTAACTACCACCACCACCACCACAAATGAACGAGCCACCTGTGTTCTTTTAATAATGAATAAGTATAGTTTCTGTGCACATTAGGAACAAAAAATCATATATTTTCCTTTATAACAACAATCTAAGAATGAACTCAATTCAGTTACTTCTCTGCTACTGACTTTTCAGTCTCCCTCTATGCCTCTGGATCCTTCAATAATACATGTTTTAATGACACATATATACTTCATCAGGCAATCAAAACAAATAACTCTATATAGCAGAGCACACAAAGGCATATTTTAGACCCAAATCTCACAGCTGGCATGAAAAATTCTGAAAAATCCTTCCTCTGCTTTAATAATGTGATCATAAGAGTCAGAAAAAAAACCCCAGTTTCCTCACCTGGCCCAGTTAACTTTGCATTTTTCTGTACATCTCTTGGGATAGTTTTTGGATGATCCGAGTCTCACAAGTGATCAAAACATTTTCCACCTTCGCCACAGCACCACGTCTTCCAACAGAATGCATGCTAGCTGGTCCTAAATTTAAGGATTTTCAACAAGCTAGCTGTCGCTATCAATGATTTACTAAAAACACTTCACTGGGGGAAAAAAAAAATCTGGGAAGTTCTCTAAGTCCTCGGTCCCAGATCATCCACAATGTGATCAGCTGCTTCAGGATCCTTAATATTTTAAGTGAACTCGGCATCTTATCCAGATGAGAATTTTTTAGGCCCCTTGAAATCCCAGAGCTTACCTCTTCCCATCTCGAATAAGAGAATCAGGGCAGTTTACTCAGGAATGATTATTTAAAATACACTGATGTGTTGCTTTGCAATGGAACAGCATTTCTAGGGTGCTTAAATCCCATTGACTTTAATAAGATTTAGGAAGTCCTTTGCCAAAGAGAGATGGATGTGAGCACACACTTGAGTGCTTGTCTGAACTGAGGCCTCAAGACCTCTCAAGATCGGGCCTTATGTGTAAATTTGGTAGAAACAGTCATAAAAATATTGGTCTGATAGACAAAGTTCTTTTTTCTTTCTTAATACATGGAATTTTGCAGCTTTATGATGCTAAGGGTATGTTTATACTATGGTGATGCAGCTGTGCTGCTGAAGCCCAGTGGCATATGATGTTGTTAATCCACCTCTCCAAGAGGTAGTAACAAGGTTGATGGAAGAATTCTTACACTGGGGGGTTAGAGCTACTGAATCATAACCCTGTGGAGGTGAAATTTTTCAGAGTCCTGAATGACACAGCTAAGTTGATTAATTTGTTAGTGTTGACCAGGCTTCAGCAGTATAGATGGAGCATGTTCCTTTCCTTGTCTGTCACATGCAGATCAGTCAACAGGGCAACAAGATGGAACATACATTGAAAGTACACATAAGAATGCATACCAGTTCATTCCAGTGAAGAATGACTGATTAAAAAAAATAAATTTTGTTTTGAACCTAGCTCTTATATAGCACGTTTCATCCACAGATCTCAAAACTCTTTAAAAGGAGATTGGTATCATTATTTCCATTTTATGTGGAAATGAAAGCACAAGGTGAAGTGTCTTGGCCAAGGTCACCAAACAGTGGCAGAGTCAGGAACTGAACCCATATCCTCTAAGTGCCAGTTCAGAACCTTACTGACTAAGCCACACTCAAGGATTTTAAGTTTAAAAATGCAGACTTCATTTTTTGTCCCAAACCTCGTAAAATTATTTTTGCCTGACTTTTTAAACCAAATTTCTAAGCAATAAAATACATAAAGTTCACAAAATACTATGAAAATGCTAGAAATTGTGCTGTAGGGAACAATTTTGTATTGCAGGGAATTGGCTTAGTCTAGTCCTGCCTGTCTGAACATGTGACTTCAGGTTTATTTCAAATCTTATGTTCCGACTCTACTGACTTTTATAATCTATCCTTACTTAAATCATATTGCTGAGATTCTGGACCCAGGATCCAAGCCATTCTTAAATAAATGGGGAATACAACTAATTGCTCAATAAAGGCCCAATACTGGGAAGTGAAGAATCCCCAAAACTTCAGGATACGACCTATACCAACTATTTAAAGTAAGATTTAGCGATTTCAGTCCAATATATGATCTGGATATGAATTACATTATACCAATATTTTAGAGAGCTTTTAGCGCTTTTGAATTTCCCTAGTTGGGGTAGATGGATACTACTAAATTCACATCTTCTACATTCTGATTCAGATCTATAGCAGCATAAACTCCTAACTCACTTCTTCTACTGACTTTTTAGTTATTATCATAAAACCAATTTTTGCATCCATTCCGTAATCTCCCACTTTGCTCATGACTTCTCAGACAAATCACTACTTCAAGCTCCCAGAACGTTCAGCTGCTAAGAGCCTGCTCTTCCTTCCTGACTCTGTAGACCAGTATTTGTCAGAGTGTGGCATCTATCAATGTTTTGTAATTTGTTTACCCCAGAGAGCTCAACTCAGACGCACCATCTGGTTTTCAAGGAGGTCCTGCTTTTGTTACCCAATTTTCCAGATGGATTGACAGAGGCACAAGGAAGTCAAGTGTCCTGCCCTGTGTCACATAGTGGCAGTGGCTTGGAACAGATTGGAACCCCTGATCCTCCTGGCCCTTCTTCTTGTTCGAGGCCACATTGCCTCTTACAATGTCTCTTCTGCCCTAGAGATAAATTGGGTCCACTGTCCCTTATTTGTCCACAAGCTCTGAAATGACATAAAAAACCCCAACAGATTTATGGAAATGATCATTCCTTTTCTGCCCATAGGTTGCATCCATTTGAAAATAATTAATTTTGAAACTTAGAGAACTGCATCTCAGTTAAATGTTTCTCTATCTTCCCTCTATTCTTTCCAAATTATGGCAACAATAGCTTGGCAACATTTATTATCTTCTAATTCTTCCACTGAATTTAGTGATCTGCCAAAGACATTACCTCTGGCTTTTATATTTCCTCTACCACTGCCTTGAAGAAAAGGAATTGTAATTCATCTGCAACTGGTGCTTTGGTAAATTTTAATTGTTCTTAATTTTTTTTATTGATGCCAGTATGATTTCAAGTTGTTTACTATTTCATTTATCACTGTAAGATAATTTTCACTCCCATCATTCAGCTATGTCGTGCAATTTACTGTGAATATTGAAAGAATATCTTAGTACAGAATCTGCCTTACCAATTACTATATAAATCTTCCACTTATAGCTCAGTTATTTGTGGGGTATAAGAGAGAAAGGCATATTTTTATGGCACAGGACAGGTTGCTAGGAACTCCTGAGTTCCAATACTGGACCTTTCGGTGCCTTGAACAATTCAATTCACCTCTCTGAATCTGTTTCCCTTTTTGTAAAATGGGGTATTATTAATTCCCTACTTTACAGGAATGAAGTGACGATTAACTGGCTAATGTTTGCAAAGATGGAAAATGTTATGTCAGTGCTATGCAGCTATTCTCTTGGGATCATTTACTCCACACTATAGCCCCAAGACTCAAGCCAAGCTGAAGTGTGCACCACTCAAGACTGAAAAGTGGGGTGGGAACACTGACACCCACGAAGTTGTTGTCTATGTCACTGATGTGTTACTTTGATCCTGGGGCAGTTAGTTCCTTTAAAAATATTTTCTCTTCCAATCTCTCACCCTATTGGATTTTGCACAGCTTATACCACTGTTGAACATTCCAAAGTTGCTCCTTCTGCTCCTTTCCAACCCAACCTCTTCAATTCCACTTTTATTTCAAGCTGAAGACCCCTGGAATCACAGAGGGGGTTAAAATTAATATTTCATTGATATTTCAGATTACGGTAAGTACTTCAGTCATTCATCAAGGACCCAATCTTCACCTAAGGCATTTGTTTTGTACATGCAATTTCCTATTGCAAATAATTAGATCAAAATATTAATAGATAACTAAATATCTGATTTGTGAGAGGCAAACAGGCGTGGAATTAAGCTATCTACCTACTAATATTGATGCCCACAATTCATTACAGCCACAATACGCTGCATCTAAAAACATGAAAGCAGGTACTGAAAATAAGAATCTAAATATGACTGCGTTAGCCACTACAAAAAGAAACCTGTTTATTATATTCTCTTCTATTTTAATCTATGTAATATTAAATGTTCAGACCAGTGTGTCCAACACCCCATCTCTCACAATACCTATTAATTCTAAATCTAACAGGACTTCTGTTTCTTTTAGTTGCTAAACAATACACAATTTTAGTGAAATACATGCACTCAATCCACAAAATACTGTATGCAGTTTTATTTCCTCCAGTGGATTCAAGCCAGCCTTTGCCTGGGTAATTAAAGTCTCCTATTACTAGTATTTTGGCTTTCTTACTTTCCTTTATTTTGTGTGCAATCAGCTCATTATTTAGTTATTCTCTCTGGCCAAAAGACCTGTGAAGACCCTAGAAAAAGTTCTTTAGCGAGAATTCTTCATTGTGAGGGGGATGGACTACGTGACCTAATAGGTCTATTCAATCTCTAATTTCTATGGTTCTATGAATATATTCCTAACACCAGTTTAGTTTCTAAAGCCTCAATATTTTTCATCTCTGACTTGTCAGTCAGTTAGTTTCAGGACTGCTTTATTCAAGGACTCCAGTTTCATCCTCCTTTACATATTGGTATTTGTTCATCCAAAACCTTAGCTATTATTCCTCACTATCAGTTCAATAATACAAAGCTCTTCTGGCATAATAATTAACCAGCTAGTGGGCTTGTGTCAGATTCTTATACTGGATTGATTCCGAAGTGTTCAAATGCAGGTCATAGCCCCTGTACTATTAACAGCTAAGGGAGAGTCTCATTTAGTCCATTGTTAGGGGTCTGTTCTTCTGGGTCAGGATGATCTGGAGTCCGCCCCATACTGTTGCCGTGAATCTCTGATTGGCCACAGTGTGAAGCATTATCAGAACTCTTTACTACTAGGTGGCTACTGATTTGCTGCACAATAAACCTGTCTCTGGTTTGCAAACAATCTTTAATAAGCAGAGGCAAGTTATCTTTAATGATTTCCACTGCTTCCTCCCAGTCTCCTCCCTGAGGCAATAAGGGGAAGACGTGTTCGGACAGCCCAAAAGTGTTTACTTATTTCCACTCTTTTGGTGCGAAAGAAGGTGTAGGTTACTTAATGAGCAAAGAAGAGGGGAAGAGATGTGTGTATTTCTCCCTACCCGGACGTCATATTGTAGCTGATGAAATGAACAATAAAGCTAGGTTAGGAAGCTTCCAAGCTACTGGACTCTTGCGGAGCTGGAATTACAGGGTTGCTATGTGAAGAAAGCAGACCCAGAAAGAGAAGAACCATTTGGGGGGAAAGCAAGGATGAAAATGGTATTTTGACTTTCCTACTATCATTTTCAGAATCAGAAATGAGATTTTAAAAAAGCACTGGGAAGAGAACGCTTCAAATAGAAGATTATTCTGAATCCAATATTTGTTTAAATCAGGTCAAGTTCTGAGAAAATATTGGGATTTTGTGGCAACGAAGAACTAGTGAATTCTGCAAAACATTGTAACACTGAAAGAATCATTATCACACACTGTTGATTAAAATATATAATTCCTCCTCCCCCCAAATTCTGCTTTTACCAGTTCTTTCTTGGGAGCTTAGTAAATCTGTAAAGGTGAAAAAGTTGTGAATACAAATCTTAACCGAAAGTTCAGGAAATGTAACTACTATTAATGTCCAGAGCTAGCTAGGTAGTCTGGTGTTCCTTTGATTGACTGTATCCCAAGTTTACTAGCCTCTGGAGTAAAATCATTACTGTTGCCCGGTGCACATACTGACCTATTTAAACATACTCGAGAGCGATTTTGATTATTACTATTATTTGTATTGCAGTAGCAACTAGAGCAATTAGATCAGGGCTCCATTGTGCTACATGTACAAACACATATACAAAATTTACTAGTTAAGCAAGGGGAACGGCAGCACAGAAAGATAAGGTGACTTGTCCAAGGCCATAGATGAATTCTGGGAATTTAACCCAGCTCCCTGAGTCCCAGTCCAGAGCCTTAACCAGAGGCCCACCCTTCCTCTGGCTCAGCTCTCTTGTAAGTACTTAAACAATAATTAAATTTAAAAAAATAGGATGGGCAAACCAGCTTGAATATAATAGACAAGCAAAACAAACCATCACAGCAGATGAGAACATAATTTGGTTGTAATTCCTCGTTGTGGCTCGGATGGGAAGTGAAATACCTTAACCTCACCAACATAATAATAGTTAAAGAATTCTCATGGCATTTCTAACCCAACTGGAACAAAGAAATACTGAAAGTATTCCTTTAAAAAGTCTGCTACTGCATGATTATCATACTGATCTCTAGTCCAAATATGAAAGCAGTCCAGTATTTTCATTTGCAGATACTTCTGCAGACTGAATCTCTAAATCCTCAGGAGTCTGTCCATCACCAGCTTTAAGCCATTTTCTTGTGTTTGTTTGAAGTTGGCACGCTCAAGGCATAAGCATGCGAGCTTCTTACCTATCCTCGTGGACCACAGTCAGCACAAAAGGGTAGTTCAAAACACTGAAAGATTATGAAGTTGGTGCCAGTTTTAACTCTAAATCCTCCCCTCCCATAACAAGATTATAGACATAACACATCACACTCCTCCTACAGCTGGGAACTGACCAGTGTGCTTGTGTCAGAAGCTGAATCTTTCAAAAAGAAACCTAAGCCTCAACTCACCTGAAAGATGAAAACCCGAGTCTAGGTAAATATAATACATGTAAATTAATTTATTTTAAACGACAAATCTCCTTTTTGGGTTATTCTGTCATGATGCTCAGACTTATGTCTCTATACTAGCTGTTAGGAAGAGACATGTTTTTCAGAGCTGACCAATTATTTTCCACTTAGTTCACACCAGACTCTCTCATCTGTCCTATGACAAATGTTTTAAGCAAAAGATTTGGGCTTCTAGTCTTTCTGGACATGTCTGACCTAGGTAAACGTGTCTCAGGGCTCATCCCATGGTGCAACAAAGCACACCAGATAGGTGTGTTTTGTAAAGTACACTAAGGTGCCGTGCTCTAACTGCCCCATGCAGACCCTACTAGCATGCTCTAAAAGGTACCATGTTCATGTTAAAATAGTCCTGTGATCTATGTGGGACAAAATCACAAATCACGCTCCTCTAATGTAGATAAACCCCTAATCTCCCAATTTCTAAATTTACATTTACTGGGCCAAAAGAATCTAATTTATAAATGTTGTTTCGAAAATGAACTGTGACCCATGACCTTGTTAAAAGCATATCCATATGATGTCAATCACTTTGAAACCCAGAAGACCCATTCAAACACAGACACTTCAGAGGAGAGCTTCAGTGTTCACCATATTCAATCACCGAAGAGGAGATTGAGCTAGGTACCTCCCATTCTCATCCAGACTGAAGTCTGTCTGAATGTCAAAACTGCTTTTCTAAAGAAAGATCTTCAGCTGCCATTAACTGGTGTATTAATACTGATTTCACTGCAGTTATGTTAATTTACAGCAGCTGACAATCTGGTCCCAGATCTCTTGTTTAGGAAAATTTCCTCTCCCAAAATGAGCTGCTATAGACAGTTATTTCAGGGGATCCAAAATCTTCCATTCAAGATGCTCAATGGCTTCACATCTCCTGCTAATGTATTCCCTGGGGAAGTTACTATCCACAAAACTCCCCACAGTTATTGTTAGGAAATCATTAACCCACAGCTCTTTTCAACTCTTGGTAATTATGGATGTTTAAAAAAAAAGTTTTGCAGCAAACAGTTGCAACAATGTATTTGTTTGCCACAGGCTAATGGCAATCTGATACACAATATCTGTACACTCCATCTGTTACACTGGATTGATCCAGGGATGAGATTCTTTTTATAAACCTGCTTACCCCTGCTGGTGCAGCGTGCATGAAAGGAAAAAAAACCACTTTCTTCTCGTTGTTCTCTTTTGTGGTGGTCGAGCCTGTCTTCCTCTCCATTAGAACCCTTCCTGCTGCCACACATCTCATAGGATTTATATTGTTTTGATTCCTTTCAAACACTGTCTTGTTACCAACATCTGACAACAGTCTCGTGGGCTATCATGATTTTACAAACTGACCAGGCCCATAAGTCTCTATAAATCCCTCGTGGTTACAGAGCTGTGAAAATGTCTCCAACTATCCATTAAAGTGCACAGTAGTTCTCTTATTACATAAATAGTCATGGGTGTTCTATTCTTATACAGAGGAAGGAATTGTAACTTGGGGGCCCTTGAGAATTCTTTTAGGAAAAGGTGTCCTCTTAACAATCATTTCACATCAGCAAGATTCAATTGGTCAACACATCACCTGACTGGAACAGACCATGGGTGGTCTTCTCATTCTTCACCACCTCCATCTTATGGTAAACCACAAAATAGCAAGTCAAATATAGATAATGACCACACATGGTTTCTCATGAAGTCTGGTAAATTTTAGCCCTGCCCTTAAAAAAAAAGAATAGTTACAACTGAAAATGTTTTGAGTAAATAACATACTTGAAAGCAGAGCATAAGATTTTGATGACATTTCAAGTTGCTGTCCTGATGATAAATTTAACGTCTCAGCCATTAACTATTAGTATGTGGGTGGGGTAAGGGGACACTTTTCTACAATGATTGGAGGAAGGAAAAATGGTCATTGGTATAAACAGCACCAGTTGTATGTAATTTCTGCCCTTTAAACAATGAGGTACATGCCAAGAGATCAGATTTCCCGCAGTAAAATCAGTTCATCTGAATTAATGAGTTACTTCATAACAAATCAGGATTACTATTTGCAAGAATTACTATGAAAATGCTCTGGCCAAATCAGTTTGCTAAAACAGTTGAATGAAGGGGAAAAAAAAGAACAAAAATAGTTAACAGTAGGGCTGTTGCTTTTCCCAAGTGCAGCAAAGTGAGCCTAATTGATGCTGACGCATGACAGACTCGTGTGTACACTACTGCCCAGGCTCTGACTGAAGCTGCTGACAGAGGGTAAATGGTGCATGGCAGCTGGTCTTGCCCTGGCCTGGCATGGCAACGTAAGCGCACACTGCCTGTCAGGAGATATCACGAGGGCTAATGAAGGGCAACCCATATTTTTTAAATTCTTCTCACTTAGTTTTAGATCAAACTTTACACCATGAAGCCTTCTCAACCTTTCAGTGCTTGGTTAAAAGATATGTGACACATATTTAAAAATTAATGTGTTCTAATCAATTTTAAGGTAGACAACTAAAAGCCAGTATGTACCTATGCGCACGTACCTGTATAAAAGAATGAGGAAAGGAAGTGCCAGAGAAAAGAGGGAGATAAGATGGACAAAACTATAGGTAAGAAATACACATTTATTCAGTTATTAATAGAAGAAAAACAAGAAATAAACAGGACAGGCAGGAAAATAGTCAGAAATTAGGCTAAATGCATTTGGTTTATATTCTTCTACTGCTGTTTGTTTAAAAAATAATCTCAAATAGTGGCTTGTTTCTATAAAGTTCACTCAGTCTGAAGAACTCTTTATTCCTTTGAGACCCTTGATCAAGACAGCACATGCTTAATGTTTTCCTGAATCTGTCTGACGGACTGGCTGAAAATAAGATACGGGAAATAAATAATCACCCAAACGTTTATACGTCAACTCTGGCAGTTTATACGTCAACAATGGCAGGAACACAGAAGAAATAAAATAAAAAGAGACAGGTTGGAATCTACCTAATCAGGAATTGCAAATCATGATTCAGTTATGGGCTGGTTGGACTTCCTGTCATTGTTTTTCTAGACCCCATTTTCCCCTCAGGGTTCCCACTTTCTTTAGTTTAGCTTTCCTTCATGCAAGTCTCTTCTTTACCTTCAGTTTATTTTGTGCAGGGGTGATTTTTGTTTGTTTGTTAGCATTTATGCATAACCAGGTAATCACAGAATACAGAGATGGACAAGCCCTGGTGGGTGATTTAGTGAATCCCACTGATCAGTGGAGGATTGTTCCTTACAGAAGCTCTTTCAGTGGTTTCACTGAAGTTCAATGGAGCTAGGATTTCACCCTTAGAACTTTGCCCAATCTTGTTTTACAAGTCCTCAGAGACAGGGAGCTGAATCTGCTATCACCTACAGTGGTTTTACACCTCAGGGTCATAATTAGTTTGTAAGCTAAAGTCCCAGAGGTTTTCAAAGGGCAGGAACTATGCCCAAGTAGAGTGTGGCTGTCCCTCCCTCCTGTGCAGAGCCCCATGGAGGGGCTTCAGCAAAGCTAGGGAAGAGGAGTCATGGTGCTCCACTTTCCCCCACAGAAAATACTGCCATGGTGCTGTTACTCCCCCTTTCAGTGCCATTGCACATACTCACCCTTCATCACATCCTTAATCAAGGAAGAGGGGATAATATGGCTCTAAACTAATTCAGATTCACCTCTCTCCACTCCATGCAGCTTCACTGGGTACAAATGACATTGAACTGTTCCTCCTTTGACTTTAATGTTTACCAGTGTACCCCAAAATAATTAACCTAAATTGTCAAGTGCAATAGATGATGAATAGAAAATGCCATCACACATTTCCAACATCCTGTGAAACATACACAGGGAACTTAGCTTTGATTTGGCATTCAGAGCCAAGGATTTGTTTACTCAGAGCACGTCTACATGAGGGCACTCAGGAAAGTTAAGATGAATTACCTAACGTTGTGAAGTTATAGTGCATTAAACCCCTGTATGGGTGCTCTTATTCAGAAGTAAAAGTGGCCTTAAGTCACTATGCTTTAAACATCACATCTTTAGTCTTAACTTTCCTTAGGCTACGTCTACACTGGAATAAAAACAACTGTGGTTGGCCCATGTCAGCTGACTCAGGCTCGCAGAGTTCAGGCTGTAAAACTGCACTGTAGATGTACAGGCTCAAGCTGGGTCGCAGAAGACCCCAGAGCCTGAGCTCCTGCCTAAGCCTGAACATCTAGACTGTAAATTTATAGCCTCACTGCCTGAGCCTTGAGAGCCGGAGTCAGCTGACACAGGTCAGCCATAAGTGTTTTATTTCAGACATGCCCTCCATGTCCTGTCTAGTCATGCCCTCATCTTTGTGTAGTGCATTTTGTGCCCACAAAACGTGTTATAGCCTTACCCTCATTAAGGGTGCAGCACAGGAAGGAATAGTTCCTTCACACTTTCCCCATCTATGTGCTCAAACCCTTACTTTGAGAATAAGTCCATTTTCAATAGAGATTTTGTCTGTTGTCCTGTCTACTGGAATGGTCAACAACAATGCCAATTGTTATGGTAGTTTTTGTGATGTTGGTATATGTCCACTAGCAACTATAATAAGAGTATCAATCCACTCTACACAGGTTCCTGAATAGCTATCAGTTAAGAATGACTTTCAGTTTCTACCACTCTGCGTCAGATGAATCAAAGAACATCAGAGGTGAATGGCTCTATTTTCACAGTAGCAATTTCCTGAGACCATCCACTTGCCCAATGTGTGTGTTATATTTTTAATCATATTAAAACTCCTGCCTAACATTTGTTATCATTTTGTTACAACTTGCTCTGATTACAAGAAAAATAATTAACACTTAAGAGAAACTGCTGTTGAAGTACATATATTTTTACCCAATATTGCCTGAAAGAAAAAAAGATGCCATTAAAACGCCTTTTAATTTGCTTATTTTCTTTTAATTACCTTTTTTGAAATACTGTAGCTCTTACTATAAACAACTTTATTACAGTTTCATTTTGGAAACTGGGCAATTTTGATTATTTAATAATGTGAGCTCAAATTAAATACAATATATACCATTCAGAATAAACAATCTATGTAAAACATTTTATTACTGTTTACCTCGTTGTTACATATACTTCAGCAGTCTTTTTCCCTCTAAATAAAGATGTTATTTCAATGCCTTTCATTTATCTGCAGTGTTTGGCCAATGGTTTTTAGTTTTTATTTCCTTTTTTTCCAAACTCACTGCCCATCCCTACAATTACTGAAATAAAAATAGAATTAATATAGAAGGATTTCATCCTATATCTGAAGGCTTATATTACCATGTTTAGTTACAGAAAAAATTAAAGAAGAAAAAAGCTTCACTCTATCCTTGTAACACTTTGCAAAGTCCGAAGGACCAAAATTAAGCAGTTCTAATTCTTTTTCCTGCAATCTGCATTAAATCCTAATAGATGTGACCTTTATCTATAAGCAGTTCAAAGTGACGAAGTGATTTCTTGTGACTTGGGAAAAGAGGAGATCACCTGGAGTCTCTATAAAGGCAAACAAGCTGTATAAACTCATTTTATGAGTTTTAGCAATCTGCTTCTATGGCTAAGTCTGCAATTTAACTTAGAAAAAACTGCTGTCTTACAGCAACCGCATATTATCCTAATTTATATAAAGTTGGGTACGGTTTTGCAGGCCCAGTGGAGGAAATGTCCATTCTCCAAGGAGATGGAGATTTAGACCACAAATTCTTTACATCCGATTTTGGCTTTCAAGATCAGGGTCTCCAAATTTAGTGCTTACAAAACTATGCCTGTAATGGCAAGCCTTGAACTGGGAGAGTCCATAATAGATTTGAGGATACAGTAGCTTAATATAAAAAAGCAGTCTTTTGGTGTTCATAAGCAATACATGTAAATCTCTCTGCAAATAACAAATGTGTTAGAGTGCCAGTGTGGGATAATTTGATTAAAAGGACAAATATAGATATGGGCCAAATTCTGACTGGATTTGGATCCTTTGATATTTGCTTCTACCTTTTAAACAACACTTCTCCTTTAGAACCAGACTTACAGTCCACAACACACTGGTCAATCCCATGGAAATGAATGGGATTTGTGTGTGCATCAGGACCACAGGATCAGGCCCATTATTTTAAGAGCTAACTGCATTGTTTTGAGGTTTCTAATAAAATTATACAGTTTTATATATTTTTATTATATATATATAATATATTATATATATTATATATTCTGCCACCAGCAGCAGAAACTGAACAGTACTGGAAGAACATATGGGAGAAAGAGAAGACTCATAACACCAGTGCAAAGTGGCTGCAGGACCTGAGAACAGAGCACAGCAATCTCCCAGAACAGAAACCAGTCACCATCACAGTAGAAGACATCCAGCAGCGGGTCAAAAACATGAAGAGCTGGACAGCACCTGGACCAGACATGATCCACACCTACTGGCTAAAGAAACTAACAGCAGTGCATGAACGCCTAGCAGCACAGATGAACCAGCTGCTAGCAGCAGGCTCCCACCCAAACTGGCTAACACAAGGAAGGACAGTGCTGATCATGAAAGACCCCTGCAAGGGGACAGAACCGGCCAACTACCGGCCAATAACCTGCCTCCCCACAACATGCAAAGTCTTATCAGGCATCATAGCTGCCAAGCTACAGGACCACATGGGCCAGTACATGAGCACAGCTCAGAAGGGCATTGGGAACAACACCAGAGGCTCAAAACACCAGTTGCTCATAGATAGAGCAGTCGCCCAAGACTCAAGGTCTAGACAGACCAATCTGAGCACAGCCTGGATTGACTACAGGAAAGCCTACGACTCAATGCCGCACACGTGGATCTGTGAATGTCTGGCGCTATACAAAGTCAACAGGACACTAAGGACCTTCCTCAAGAACTCAATGGGACTATGGAAGACAACACTAGAAGTCAACTCAAGGCAACTTGCACAAGTGGCCATCAAGTGCGGCATATACCAAGGTGATGCACTGTCCCCGCTGCTGTTCTGCATAGGCTTAAACCCCCTCAGCCAGATAATCACAAGGACTGGATACGGGTACAGGTTCAGGAGTGGAACTACCATCAGCCACCTCCTCTACATGGATGACATCAAGCTGTATGCTAAGAATGAACGAGACATCGACTCGCTAATCCACCTGACGCGGATCTACAGTGAGGATATCGGGATGTCATTCGGACTGGAGAAGTGTGGCCGGATGGTAGTGAAGAGAGGGAAGGTAGTCAAGACTGATGGGGTGGAACTACCAGCGGGCCACATAGCAGACATACAGACCAGCTACAAGTACCTTGGCATCCCGCAGTCACATGGAAACCACGATGAGGAAGCAAGGAAGACAGCAACATCCAAGTATCACCAAAGGATAAGACAGGTCCTGAAGAGCCAGCTCAGTGGGAAGAACAAGATCCACGCCATCAACGGATACGCCCTGCCGGTCATCAGATACCCTGCCGGTATAGTGAGCTGGCCAAAGGAGGACATGGAGGCTGCCGATGTGAAAACCCGGAAGCTCCTCACAATGCACGGAGGTTTCCACCCCAAGTCCAACACCCAGAGACTGTATACCAGCCGGAAAGAAGGCGGGCGGGGCTTGGTGAGCGTCAAAGCCACTGTCCTGGATGAAACCCGGAACATCCAGGAGTACATCAGTAAGATGGCCCCCAAAGATGAGCTGCTGAGAGAATGCCTGAGGCAGCAGCAGACATGGGAGGAAGACCAAGCAGAAGAAGTGCCATGGCAAGACAAGACCCTGCATGGGATGTACCATCGACAGATAGCTGAGGTGGCTGACATTGGGAAATCCTACCAGTGGCTGGAAAGGGCTGGACTAAAAGACAGCACTGAGGCACTGATCATAGCAGCACAGGAACAGGCACTGAGCACCAGATCCATTGAAGCAGGGGTCTACCACACTAGAGAAGACCCAAGGTGCAGACTGTGCAGAGAGGCCTCAGAGACAGTCCAACACATAGTGGCAGGATGTAAGATGCAGGCAGGAACAGCATACACTGAACGGCACAACCAAGTGGCTGGCATTGTGTACAGGAACATCTGCACAGCGTATGGGCTAGACCCTCCCAAGACCAGATGGGAGATTCCACAGAAGGTTGTGGAGAATAGCAGGGCTAAGATTCTGTGGGACTTCCAGATCCAGACGGACAGGCAGGTACTGGCCAATCAACCAGACATCGTGGTAATAGACAAGGACCAGAAGACAGCGGTGGTGATAGATATAGCAGTGCCAAGTGACAGCAACATCAGGAAGAAGGAATATGAGAAGCTGGAGAAGTACCAGGGCCTGAGAGAGGAACTAGAGAGGATGTGGAAAGTGAAGGCCAAAGTGGTCCCAGTGGTGGTAGGAGCACTCGGGGCTGTGACTCCTAAGCTGGGTGAGTGGCTCCAACAGATCCCAGGAACAACATCAGAGCTCTCTGTCCAGAAGAGTGCAGTGCTAGGAACAGCTAAGATACTGCGCAGAACCCTCAAACTCCCAGGCCTCTGGTAGAGGACCCGAGGTTGAGGAAGACACATACCACCCATAGGGGTGAGAGGAGAATTCTTTTTTTTATATATATATATATATATAAAAGCTCTCTGTGCAAATTGCCAGAATAGGTCAGTAAATTACTGTCAGGGTTGTAAGGCATTTGCATACCTTAAGCATGAGCAACCAAATGGAACTTTTAATCTTTTAACAAGTTACCGCTCAGTGACATAATAATGAATAAAATGAAGAGTAATGAAGTTGACCAGAAAGCTTAGCAAATAAACACTGTACACAAATCTAACAATTCCTGACTAGCTCAGCACATGGAATGCATCAGTCTATTGCTGGCATCAGTGGGCTTGAAATAAAGCTCAGCCAACATTTTTCTACTATTGTTTTTTGTTGTTGTTGAAGATTAGCATCTGTCAGTGTCTCCAGGATGGGACCCCACTCTTACTACAAATAGCTGGGATGAAAATAGCTTTATGTTTCAGTACTTTTGTAAGGAAAGTTTTTGAAGCTTTCTAGTCTCAATACTCATGTCAAGGAAGTTTTAAAAATCAGCCCCAAGACTACTGACAGAAACTTTAATTTGTTTTAAATCTGATTGTGTAGTCTTGCTTATCTGCACTGACAGGACAAGGTCATAGACCACATTCTATTGTTATCCTCATTCTTACCAAGAGTCTATGATTAAGTCACCTACAATAAAATTCGATCACTGTCAAAATAGCTGGCAGATCACTAAGCAATAGCTGTTAAGAGCACTGACCATCCACTGTATCCTGTGGTTTAAAAAAGTGTGTCTAATAAGGTAATATACTCAGAATATCCTTGCTAACTGTAACTGGTACACCCAAGCCTATCCTCATTTTATATACAGGGTAATTCTATTTTGTTGAAGATGCACTCTACTCAGTCATTTGTCATAGTCCAAGCTGTATGGGAACCTAGAGAACATCTAGTGGGATTCAAAGCCCTTAAACTAAAGACCAAAACTGTAAATGAAACACAAGTCAGTAAATGACCATAAGTGATGGGTCTTTATGGGCTGAGGTCCACTGTCCATTGGACAAGTGTTCCTCATCAGAAAAACCACCACCATAATTGGTACCAACTAGTAACTACGCTAGTAGTCAAAGCAGAAAGGTCAAGGACATAATGAACTATTCACTCCACCCTACTGGTTGTGCGTCCAGAATGATGGGACAATAAGGGAAGCCTGAACTGCTGCACTTGTTCTGTTAATAGAAAGAGGGCTGCCATTTGAGGGCCGTCAACTTTAAAAACAGTATTTTATTTACTTCAAGTTACAGTGGTTAACATTAAAAAGTAAACATTTACTTTCCCCCTATGCCTACAATGAAATATCATGATGACATCACATCACCATTCCAAGATAAATGTTTACTTATTAGTATTAAACACTGCATAAGAAATCCTAGCTCCTTCACACAAGATGACCTGTATTTCTTATAACCAAAAACCCCAAAACATCAACTTCCCCTATCACCCCAGTGTGATGCTGGTAAACCAAGTGCCAGCTTTGGCCAAGGCCGTAGCTAAGAACCGACAAACTCATAGCTGGAAACCAAACCAGCTCATCTGTATGTTAGTTTTGTTCAAAATAGGTATTATTCTTAGAAGAATGCACTTAGTGTTTAGACTATGAAATGCTTGTGAGTTGCTGCCTGCATTAACCTCACTTCTCATATAAAGGAAATATGTACATTTTGCTTTATAACTTCAAAAATGTTTGCTCTGAACATGTGAACACGGGCACAGGAATTGTCTCTGCTCCCACCTATCCAGAAAGGCTACCAAAAATTAACTGGGCCATCATAAGGCAAAAGCTTTGTTAATTGCCCCATCCACCTATGAAATGGATGTAGAAGGCCTCATTCCATCAGTCTGAATGCTGGAAGAGGAAAATAAAAATAGCTGACATGAAGATATTTCATCTCTGAGGTTTAAACTCTCATAGGGCCAGAGACATTAAATTGAGGCAGAGATCCTCAGGGGTTACCCTTGGGTCGGCCCTGAAAGACATTTTGAATTTACAGATTACCACATCTCTCTCATCTTTAGTAACTACAGATTATAACTCATTTGTGTGTATATGCTTGCTTGCTTGAACCTGTAAATAACTCATTTTTCCCCCTTTAGATGGTTTATTACAAGATTGGTTACAGGCATTGTCTTTGGTGTTAGGTCTGACTTTAGGACAGCAATTGATCTGGGGTAAGTGACTGGGCTCTTGGGATTGGAAACAACCTAAATATTTTGTGATTTTTGGTGCAAGTGACCATTTATCACTAAGTCCAGCTTGCCTTGGTGGCAAGATAGACTGTAGAGCCTAAGGGGATTGTCTGTGACTGCTAGGTAAGACTGATTTAGAGATCCAGGAGTTCGCATTTGTTACTGTGTTCATGAAATCTAATTATAGAATATACCAACAGTTTGGGGTTGCCTGCCCTGTTTTTGACAGTCTGCCCTGAAGTTGGCACTCTCGGTCATGGGTAAGGCTAAGATTTTGTCAGATATTTTTAGTAAAAATCATGCGTAGGTCACAAGCAAAACAGAAAAATTCACGGAAGCCGTGACTTCCATGACCACCGTGACTAAATCGTAGCCTTAGTCATGAGCCACTCCAAACAGAGTGACACCCAGCCTTACTGAGTTTCATGCACTTCTTAACCTAAAATATTGAAATGCCTAAA
Source organism: Chelonoidis abingdonii (assembly GCF_003597395.2). NCBI lineage: Eukaryota > Metazoa > Chordata > Testudines > Testudinidae > Chelonoidis > Chelonoidis abingdonii. The sequence continues at coordinate 55,711,705 of NC_133783.1, forward strand.
TGTACAAAGCAGCGTTCATGGCTGTAGCTGCAGGAATTTCAGGTTATGTAACTAAAACCCTGGAACAGCATAATGAGAATGTACCACTTCTCAGATCATGCACAGTGTTGCTCACTGTTCTTAGGATTAGAACACAATGGCAAAAACAGAAAGCTATCCTCTTGAACGAGAATTATTTATCTAGAGAACCTGGCAGGATAGCGACTTTCAACTATTAAAACACCTATTTGATAATTAAAAAACTAAAAGGGCTGAAAAAACCCCCAAATTCTATTAACAGGTTAGTCAGCACTTGTCGTTTTATTAAATGGTAATATAATGATTATGTAGACCAAAAAGAGATCATGCAGTTAACTACATGTATTAATGATTGCACATGCATTGGACGTCTACTGTTTTTAGAGATGATTTGGAAAGCTCTTAAATTCAGATTGTGTAATTATTATGGATTTTCTCCTTATGAATTTCAGAAATATTAACTCAGCTTGCTGATTAAAAAAACTTTTGGAACAAAAGATCTTGGCATCACCATTAAGGAGAAAAAAATTCTATATATGCAAATTTAGCCAGCACCAGTAGTTTTTTCTGAATTCTGTACACTATTAAAAAGCCGCACCATTTACAATAGTGCTTTTGCAAGTAAAACCATGATGCACATGCATGACACTGGTCATTAAAGTACATATATATAACTTTATTTCTATTTGGAGACAAAAATAAATATGTCAAAGGATGAGACCGGGTAACTGGGAAGTGGATCAGTTCAATTTCTGACACTCTGCAAAAACTTGCTGTGTAGCATTGGGCAATTCTTAACCACATCAGTGCCCCTGTTTCCCCACTTGTAGAATTAGTATATTACTGCTCATTTAACCCAAAGGAGTATTGTGAAGTTTATGGTCCTGCACTATGATCTGCCTGGCCAAACTACCACCTTAGCATGAAGCCCGTCAGTGGGGTTCTACAATGACACAGCAGTCTGCCTGCACACATCACCATTTAGGACTGGGATCTATGTTTGCAAATTGCTTTTAGATAATGGATGAAAGGTGCTATGAAAAGTTATATTTCTATATTACACAGACCTGGAGAGATCAATTTAAAAACCAAATATATGGTTCTCACCAAACACTGGCTTAAAAGATGGTTTAAATATCTAAACCGTGATTAAAAATACTGTACTTAAAAATAAGTCGTTGAGAGAGATGGTGGGGAATGTTCTATTGAAATGGTTTTTCCAATGGAAAATGAGGTTTCTGCAAAATTTTGCCAAAATCTTTTGACTTCCTAATGGGAAAACTGAAACACAATATTTTGCTTCAAGCCACGTCAATCCAAATTAAACATTTCAGTTTGCCAAACCAAATAAAAAATGTTTTATTTTGGGTCAGCCTAATATTAATTTATGTTTGCCTGAGCTGCCACAGTGACTCATGGGAGTTGTAGTCCGGTTACCTCAAGCCCCTATTTTCATTCTTCTCCATGGAGCAGGCTTCCTGGCTGAATTACATCTCACATGATGCATCACAATCTCCCATTTAGTTTAACCAATGATGAAGATTCATGGGAGTTACATGACCACGGTGCACCATGGGAGACGTATTATGTCAGGGAACCCAGCCCACTGAGAAGGATGAGGGGATATCTACAACTTCCAAGGAGAACTGCAGCAACTCAGGACACAAATTAATATTGCACCAAAATGAAATATTTTGATTCAGGGAACAATGAAATATTTTATTTCAATTGGAAATGTTGAAATGAAATCTTTTTCTCCCCTTTGACTGCATGCAGGAGCCCATAGTAACTATTAGAATATTTCCAAATCAAAACTTCTTAGAGCTTTCCATTCCGTGAAACATTTTGATATTTCAACTTTTCATCCTGATTTGAGACAAAACAAAACAAAAAAAAATCTGAGTTTCCCAAGGACAGAAATTCCAACTGGTATCCAGCTCTGGGGGTGGTCAGTTAAAATAAAATTAGAATCTGAACTGATGTAATTCATGCTTTACAAATATACTTCAAAAGTTAATCATTTCTAAAGCCTGCTTCACTAGGCCATTAGTTCTGAGTTATTGTGCTAGAACTGCTTCCTTTTCTTGCAGTAGCCAAGTTAATGCTTAATCTCTTTTTAATGCCCTTTGACTGCACTCAGGACCCCACAGTCACTATTAGGATTAAGCAGCATGTAAAAAAGCAATTGGATATTTTGTTATCCACACCAGACACACTAGCCAAGAACATAAAATAAGTATTATTTGATTTATTTAAAAAACCCAACTTCCCTACCACATCACCAGGGACCTTTGGACCACAAAAAACAAAACAAAAAAAACCAAACTTTTTAAACAGAACCAATAACTAGAACACTCATGGACTACATTACACCAATACCCGCATCCAGGTCTCCATACAGGAGTATAATGTAAGGCTATCATTCTTTTAGGCATTATTATATTAACTTTTTATAATGCTAAAAATACTAGACTTCTAGGGACAGCATAATAGTAGGAATATAACAAAAGTGAAGGATGTTACATTTACTGATAGATCTTCCAATCTTATTAGGCTGACTGTAAAAATATTTACGACAGTAAACATTTCCTATGCATTTAACATTAGTGTCGTGTAATACCAAGAAGATGTGAACAGAAAAGAGGAGGTGTTCTTCAGGAATTGTCTCTAACACTAACTGGTCAGACTTGGTGCAGCAGAAAGATCTGCCTAAAGAAAATAATTATTTTTAAATTGTGCGAGTTCAGAGAAAATAGCAAATATTAAAATCTTTGTGGTAAAGGCTTCAACCTCAGAACAACAAGGAAATGACAAGTGCTTATTTTTCTCCATATAAAACTGAAAGTTACTGTAAGGTCATTATAATGCAAACCTGTTTTCTCTTTATGAAGTAAATAATTACACCACTGATCTGAGTAGATCTGCCAGTAAGTCTACATGTGGTTAAGACCGATAGACAGATGCTCTAAAATTGGCAGTAGATAATTCCCACAAGCTATTAAGAAACCTTGAGGTCTAGGTAACTCATAACCCTTTTTTCTTATGACTCCCAAGAGAAAAACATTTATTCTAAGTGGAGTTACATACCTATGAGCAAGGCTCTGCATTCCATGATTCCATAGTAGCAGAATTTGATAGGGAATCCACCACTTGGTGCAGAAGAGTGCTCCAAAATCTAAGCATTTATTTTTTAAATTGTGTTTCTAGCCCTCATGGATGTGAAAAAAATATTGACAAACGTAAATCAAAAATGCAAGCTGGAGGAGTATTACTTATGTTCCTGGGCCTGCAAACAGCCTGAAGTAATGTTTGTGAACTTCTCATGTCAACTCAATGAGTTGTTCAGTCTGAAACCTAAAGGTGGATCATTTAAATACCATTACTGTTAACCACTTCACTGCTGAGCAGGGCCGGCTCTATGTTTTTTGCCGCCCCAAGCAAAAAACAAAAAAAACAACCTCTGAGAGCACAACTGTGGAAGCAAAAAAATCCAAACAAAAAAACCCAACCCCGGAATGCCGCCCCTGGAATTGTGCCGTCTCAACCATCCAGAATGCCACCCCTGGAATTCTGCTGCCCCAAGCATGTGGTTGGTTTGCTGGTGCCTAGAGCCAGCCCTGCTGCTGATAATGCCAGCATATCATCCAGCTAATGAGCTCATTCTACCATCTGAATACCACCTGTTTGGGTACTACAACCCCAGATGCCTCCTACATAGTGCACAGGCCGAACTCTCCATCTGCACTTAAGAAAAATCAGAGAGTCAGTTGTGTGGCAAATTGGAAACTGAAACTTTGTGGATGGAGTAAGATTTAGCCTCCAAATGAACAGTGCAAAGGAGTTACTGGCCTGAAGGAATTATTCATTTTCATATTTAGTTCAGTAAAAGCCTATTTTTATTAACTTGACTAACTGAATTTGCTGCACTAGACCACCACATAAACTAAGGAACCTTGCCACAGAATTTAGTGCTTCTCTGGAAGCACACAAGACTTTGTCTATGGGCCAAAACCCATCATCATTCCTACATCTGAATCTCCCACGGAAATCAAAAGGAAGCAAGTGGGCGGTCCAAAACAAAATCCGTCCCTAGACCACATTACATATATTAAAATATATACATATATTATTAGTGTAATACACAGAGAAAGAGAGAGCATGCCCGTGTGTGCGCACACATCCCAGAACCCAGGCTCCAGCCTGAACCTGGACATCTACACTGCAATTTTATAGTCCCACAGCCCAATCCAGCTGACACAGGCCAACTAAAAGTGTCTTATTGCAGCTTAGACATGCTCTAAGAATAGTTATCACATTCCCTCATGTAGCACTCTGTTCTCAGCAAAGGGACTTTCTGTCTGACTAGTATCTTACATTTATTTAGAGCCTTTCATCTCAAAGTTTTCCAAAGACTTTTACATCTATCTAAGTAAAGCATTGAAATGAATTCATCTCTGAATTGGGAGGTCAGCAGCAAGCTAGCAAACAGCATGATGCATAACAATGACAGGACAGTTTTCTTTAAAATTATGTTCTTTAAATCCCTCGTCTCTGTTGTATTGACCATAAGATATCAGGATGGAGGAAAGATAATAATTACCACCACCACCCCACCAGCGCATAATTAAAAAGGATCATCAAACTGTGTGTGTATACCTTATTGAGAAACTACATTACCCTTGTGATTTCTTTCTCCTTCTCTCCACTATCATTTTATGACTTTCAATTGCTCTGCTATGTCAAATTTAGGCCCCACGCTGCAAATACTTACACACAAAAACAACAAGACTACCATGTAGCAAAGTATCGGGGGTAGCCGTGTTAGTGTGTATACACAAAAACAATAAGGAGTCCGGTGGCACCTTAAAGACTAACAGATTTATTTAGGCATAAGCTTTCATGGGTAAAAAACCCACTTCTTCAGATACATGGAGTGACAATTACCGATGCAGGCATTGTTATACAAACACATGAAAAGAAACACCTAAAATCTTCCTGAACATTCTGCAACAGATTTAAAAGAAGCCATACTTGAACAAAAAAACTTCAGAAACAGACTTCCAAGAGAAACTATACAACTAAAATTCATATGCAAATTTAACACCATTAATCTGGGCTTGAATAGAGACTGGGAGTGGCTGGCTCATTACAGAAGCAACTTTTCTTCTTCTGGAATTGACATCTCCTCATCAATTATTGGGAGTGAACTACATCCACCCTGATTGTATTGGCCCTGTTCTTCACTTGTGAGGTAACTCCCTTCTCTTCATGTGTCAGTATAACAAGGCCTGCATCTGTAATTTTTACTCCTTGCATCTGAAGAAGTGGGTTTTTTACCCAAGAAAGCTTATGCCCAAATAAATCTGTTAGTCTTTAAGGTGCTACCAGACTCCTTGTTGTTTTCATGGTAGTAAAGTTAAATACCTGTTTGAAGGACTGTGTTAACATTTGTTAGTAGTTACCTCATACACTTTTGAGTTCTTGAAAAGTAGCAAACAAAAATAAATTCTTAGTGCTTGTTAACTGTATAATCTTGTAATAATGTATATCTTAACCAATGAAGCATAAATCTTCCATAAAGGTCTCTCTCTATATATGTTCACTCTGTATACTATATATGGTCATGCTGATCTATATGTATGCTCATAGGTTATATTCTGTCAATGCAGTGGAACTATGGTAACCACAAGCAAACACTTGGGCACTAAAATTGTTTAGCTGCACAAATGTTAATTAAATCCTTAGAAACACTTAGGAACGAGTTTTATAATCTCATTACCATATCAAGGAGTGCCTTGTTAATCACTGTCCGAATTCATTTGGATTTATTCTGTCACACTTATGCTTACAATTAAATGCCACAAGGTCCCAGTCAGATTAAACAAGCAATTTTTCCCATAGTACGTTTGAGTTTACAGGATCCGTAATGACAAATCACATGGAGGTAAAATATATCATAATTAATTAGTAGAAACCAAAAGATAACCTCGCCTACAAATCTCCATGGGCTATTTAAATTTTTAAAAATACACCAAAACTATGAACATGCTAAAAATTCAAGGAGTATTTTCACTTACTACACTTGCTATAGGTAAAGAATGTGTCAACTCACGTAATTTGTTATTACATAATTATTTCTGCAGAGGGTTTAGAAATAAGCAATTATTTTCTTAAAACTAGAATTTATTGAAAGTATTTCAAGCATGCTATTGTGAAAGAAATATTATCCAATAATTGATAAATTAGTGAGAACTGACATACCAAACAGTAATGTTTTCTTACTGAAGCACATAACATCTCACTTCCATTGTGTATAATTTTTATCTTCATTTTAGATGCTTAATTTGCACTCAGCTAATAGAACTTATAGCTACAAAGAGCCTATGGCCCAGATGCTATGCTGTGATGTGGCTGCTTTGAGTCATACTGCCAATTCAGAACATCCCTAAACTTATCAATAGCCAGCCACGGGAGGATCATGTCAACATATGGGAGGTAGTGCGTGCTCTCTTTCACGTGGCTGATTCCCAGCTCCCACAATGGCTGCCTAATGCTGCTGGTATCCAGTATAACTTTAAGCAGCTTTTGGGTTGTTCTAATTTACACAAGGGGACATGACTGGCATACATGCCACCCAGAAAAGGGACTGCAAAAAAGAGCTTTATACCATCTTTGGTATACTACTTCCACCTTAGCTTTTCTGTGCTCTCTTTGGCACAGCACAAACCTGACGCTTTGACTACTAAATGAGCCCTTCCAATGTTATCAATGTTTAAACAGAATGTATATCTCTACTTACCAAATTGTAAGGACAGCAATATATGTAGCACGCGGAGCAAAATATGCTAGAAATATTAAGTACAAGAGTTATCTCAGTTTATGATATATGGTGTCTGGCCTGCCCAATATTAATTTTATTTATTGTATAAATACTGAGGATTTAAATAATTGATGTATGCTCCTTACAGATATACTTTATCTATCCAGAGCTAGGCTGTCCGCAAATGGCCTACCTCCATTTGCATGATAATGAAGTACTTAAAAGATGTTTATAGAACCATTAGTTGTACCAAAGAACAATAACTATGTATGCAAGTCATGGTGAGGAGAAAGAAATGGGGCATTGGCTTGGGATGGATATTGAGGTCTGAAATGGATATTTTCACACAACACTGATTAGCCTCCATGTATATTTAGAAACATGAACCATCCAAAATAGACCTGAAGACGATCCAGTAAAAGATATTACCTCACCCATCTCATCTTGTTAATATCTTGGGACCAACATGGAACCACCCAAAATGAGTATTTGAAAAGTAACATGGTTTCATTTTGCTAATGAAGGGACAGAACAAAAGGAAGTAATCATCTTAGTCTGAACATGATCCTCCCAAGTGCTAGCTAAGGTTTAAGACAGGAAGTGCAGAAACCCAATGTTTATATTCTAAACGGTCTCATACACACTTCACTCATGTCTTCTGGGCTCACATGAGATGGGAGAAAGAGATGCTACAGAGGCTTTTTTGCCCCTTAAAATTCATCATAAATATTCATGTTTAACTGAGGTATAAAGTCTGGCTGGTGAAGATCTGTATCACGTTTCTGGTATTAAGTTTTGAATGCAGAACTATTTCATTACTTTTCTGTTTCTGTAAAATTGCAATTTAGATTGTTTTTTTCAAGACCTGACCTGCGTCTCAGATTTGTTAATTGAGGGAGTAGGAGGGGAAACTGGACCTCCAATGAAACAATGATAGAGAGTTACAGACTTCGGTACAAGGTCACAGAGTCAGAGAAAGCTATGAAATTTCTCCTCCATTGTGTCACATGAGGGCCTTGAGTACAGGGAGAGCCAGGAATTGTTATGGCGTCAAACTCACAGAAAACAAACACACAACAAACAATGATGCTCAATCACAATGTTGCACTATACAAGTTTAAAAAGCACCCTGGTTTACATGAAGCTTATGAGAGAGTGTCAACATTGTTGCTTTTTACGTTTACAGAACAAATAATTCTCCATAAACTTATGACAGACAGCAGGATGAAATCATTCTATCCTATTTTGTAAAATTCATTTCATATCCCCGTTACTTTCCTTTACCCATATCCAGGAGTGGAGCCAGGGTTTTTGGCGCCCTAGGCAGGGGTCCTTCCGCGCTCCTGGTCATTGGCGGCAATTCTGCGGCGGAGGAGGGGGTGGTCCTTCCGCGCTCCTGGTCATTGGTGGCAATTCTGCGGCGAAAGGGGGGGGGGGTCCTTCTGCGTCTCCTGGTCTTCGGGACATTTTGGCAGCAGGTCCTGGAGCGAGTGAAGGACCCGCCGCAGAATTGCTGCCGAAGACCCGGAGTGCGGAAGGACCCCCCGCCGCCGAATTGCCACCAACAGTGGCAAAATGCCGCCCCCCCAAATCCTAGCGCCCTAGGTGACCGCCTAAGTCGCCTAAATGGAAGCAACGGCCCTGCCCATATCATTTTATAGAAATATAAGATTTAAAGAGACACGGGTTTTGTATTTTATGAAGGTGAAAACATTACTGTACTTTTAAACCCACTGAACTTGTTAAATAAATATATAATTGTTAAACCAAAGTAACACAATCTGTTGCCTTTCACATCATAACACTGACCCTAATCTCAGGGGCATAAACAAACATGCATATTTTGTGCAAACGTTAATCATAAAAAAGAATAAAATATATTCCAACATTAATATTTCAGCAAATAGCCATGTGAAGGAGCATGAATGTTTAATTTAGACATCATCTGTGTCACTATATGTTAGACATCACACCAATGATCCTCCTCTGGGAATTCCAAAATGTAGTCTCCAAGTGTAACTGAAAATGATCCTCCCGTATCTTACACAGCAGCCCTTCTCTCCCTCAAAACAGTGAAACAGTCATATTTTAATATTTTTTTTAAATACCCTCTTCCAAATATTGCATTACCCAGGTTTGTCAATCCATGCTTCCACTGCTATAATGTAAAGTTTGGACAATATTACATCACTTTTCTGATCTCACAGTGAGTGCCATCCTACTTCACAAGTAGCACCATTAATTCAGTGGGATTACTAATGAAGTTGGGTGCTATTCAAGGTAAATGCACCAAGAATCCGGGCCTTAGCACTTTGAAGAAGGTAATTAATTCCATTATTAGGTCTTGCTTCGGACATCTTGTGCACAGTGAGTATGAGACTTCAACAGAACTCCTTGTGAAGCAAAGCACTATCTGAGGTGAGTTAGTGTGGTAATACGAGGCCCTAGATAACCACTAAAAGCTAGTAATTAGTTGCAGTACTTGGCAATGTGTTCTTCAAGTAGACCTCAGGCCTTGTGTTTACAATTTAAGACAAAATTCTGATGAAACAGGACACTCTTAACTACATGATACCTTTAATACAATTAAAAGAATTAGTATTCCCATTAATAGGCCCCAAATCCTCCCCATGGGTCTGATCCTGGACCATTTAAGTGAATGGGAATTTTGTCCTTGACTTCAGTGGCCCCATGTGCATAGCCCAAGCAGTCAAGCTACATGCTGGGAAACCCCTCAGCGGACTTAGGCTAGGAACTCTTTCTATTTCCTGGCTGTAGCATGGTGACACAGCTCCTGCTCTGTGGTTGCTGCTCCAGCCTTAGGGTTAGAGTAACTTACGAACTCTCTTGCATCGCCCCCTACTCTGAGGAAGAGGGATGGCCAGTGAGTATGCTCCCTGAAAATTGTGAAGGAGGAAGAGGACGAGGACATAATCATGTAATAGTCTGACTTCCCCATTTTACGGCATTCTATCTTGCTCATTTGTGATTGATTAGTGGATAAAAGGACTAAAGTTTTAAAATGACCATTTTGGGAATCAGTTCTGTGCAGTCATGCCATTGTCTCTGGCTGCAGTAGTTCTCTTCATCCAGTACACATTTACTATGGTGAATTTAAGGAATTTCAGTTACAGGAAATGACACTTATTCCTATGGGAAACAAAAGGTTGGTGAGGTAATATCTATTATTGTACTAACTTCTGTTCATGAAAGAGATAAGCTTTTAAGCTTCACAGATCCCTTCTTTGGGTCTTAGAAGCTGGTCCAATAAAAGATATTACCTCACCTTGTCTCTCTCATATCCTGGGACCAACACATATACAACACCACCACAGCAAATAAACTTATTCCTACAGTGAGCTTGGCACTGGCATTTGAGAAGTTGGGTACTTGTTATTTATTTTTTGTTTCAAGGTTCCAGAGCCTAGCCTTTTCCCTGTCTCCTTTAAATGCACAACAGAGTGAGAGAGGTTTAAGTGAAAGAGGCTAGGTCAAGCAAGACGAATGGTTTCCACATAGCTTGTCATTCTAGATAGCCACTTTCCCTGGCCCCCTCATTCACATTACGTAAACATGCCTTTGATTCATTTCCTCAACAATATAACCATGTGATGACCCTTAATCGCACTTGAACTCTGGTCTCCTGTCTGGTACCACACCATGAAGCGTGATTGGCAGAGCATCTGGGATGGCTCCGACACACAGTACAATAAATGTGTTGAAGTGGAACAAGAAGTTATGTTGAGTGACTGAGTTCACGTCTCTGTGTACAAAAATACTGTTCCATGAACACTAGAAATCTGTACTTAAATAGCACCCTAACATTAAGGTTTTGCTCTTCAATCACTGTACACATTAAGTCTATAAAAAGGAAGAAAAATATAAATCATCATCTTTTTGGAAGTACATGTTGCAGTTTCCATGAAACCAGAAATTCAGACTTTCCTAATGTCACACTTTATCTTTCAAAATGAGCTTTAAAGGGTCTGTCCTGGTGGAGCAATAACAGTATTACTTATTTTCTTACTGTTTGAGAGACTAGTTTTGGGGTGACCTCAAATCTTTCCTTCAGTGGGTCCCAATGGGGAACAGACACATTGGATACGAGGCACACTTAAGTTTTAATGGAGCAGCAGCAGTATGAGAAACCAACTCACTCTGTTAGAGCAACCTTTGCCCTGGCCATTTGAGAAGCAGAAATGATGATCAATGGCAGGTGGCATGCTACTATACATCCCCTCTATTTAGACAATATTGCTTTAATGTTTCATAAAAAAGATTCCCTGTTTTTCACTCCACCCTTCGTGATTTGTTGGAAGGGGAGCCAACTACTCAAGCAATCAGTGAAAAACATCATTTGTGTTACAAAATACATGCTTTAGAAACCTCTCCTTCCTTTCTTCCCTTAGCATGCAGCTGAGCAAAATGAATAACTAATCATAATCTAGAATGTGTACTATGGCAGCACTTAGAAGTTCCAGCTAAGATCAAGGTCCCATTGTATTGGGTGCCATTCATATACACAGTAAGAGGTGGTCCGCATCCTGAAGAATTTATAAATAAACAATAGAGATAAAGCGGCGAAGGAGAAGAGATATCAATCCAGTTGTAGAGATGGGGCAATGAGGCCCCATATGAGGGTAACACAAGAAGTCTGCAACAGACAAGAGAGCTGAACCCATTTTCCCAAGACATAGGCCCACACCTTAGTCACACATCAAATTTCCTTTTTTAGATTTTTCTCCCCAGATCTGTACTTGTCACAAACAGTTAGCTCCGGCCTCCCTCATTGCTTAAAAATGTATAGTTGCAGACTGGAGTTAAAAACTGAAGTTTGAGCAGGAAGCATTCCAAAGCTTCTCCAATACCATGCACTTGTATGGACCCATGAGTTAGAAAAGCCTATTGCATAGCTACTCCCAGATACAGATATAGAAAATGAAATTAATATGCAAATTAATATAGCCAGTTAAAATCTGCCTTTTCTGATATGTAAAGAGAAATGTTGATAATTTCTATTCCATCTTTTCAAATGGTATATGATGTGTGGGGTAACAAGAACAGGTACATGGTAACAGTGGATGGATTAATAAGTGATCCAAAGACTCATTTAGCGTTTTAAACAAAGTTCAAGACAAAAATAACTTTTTAAAATAACATTCCAAATTCCAAAGGGTTAAATAACAAAGGGAAATCCTGTCCTTATTGTGAGTTTTGCCACTAACTTCAGTGGGGCCAGGATTTCACCTATAATCTCTATCATTTGTAACATGACAGGCAATGGATTTAAGCATCCCCCTCCCATCAAAAATATTCCTGTTTTCAAGCAAAAATACAGGATATATATGTTAAACATTGTTTCTAAAAGGAGTAATTTCCCATGAGGGTTCAGATGGTCTTCAATATGTTATTGGCCCTAATGTGTAGCTTTGTGGACCACCATAACATATAATAATTTTCACCACTTGACAGTGCATGCAGTGCAAGCAAGATGAATGGTTGTTACAAAGAGGAGGGAGATTTGGGTGTGAAAGGGGGCTTGTGGGAGGAGGCTCAGGGCAGGGGGTTCGTGTGTCGGAAGTGTTTTGTGGGGGGGGGCAGATCCAGACGGCACTCACCTCAGGTGGCTCCCCACAAGCAGTGACATGTCTGGAGAGGTGCGGCCAAGCGGCTCTGCATGCTGCCTCTGCCTGCAAGTACTGCTCCCACAGCTCCCATTGGCCAAGGTCAATGATCCTAGAGGGAGGGGCCAAACAGTTCTGCGTACTGCCTCTGCCTATAGGTACCACCCCTGGCCAACTCCCTTTGGCTGTGGTCCCCAAGATTGGGGCAGGGAGGAAAGGGCAGCAAATGGAATCCCTCTGGTAATTAATCCTCCTAGGAGCATTGACCGTGCTATAAACTGGATTTTCAATGAATATCAGAAATGCTGGTTTAGAGAGCTTTCCAGTAAGAAAAGTGCCCGACAACCGCTTTTACTTTATAAGAGTAGAATCTAGCTCACTCTCCTATAGGAATGTTGAGTCTGTACTGATTTTTAAAAGTAAAGAATAGTACTAACTTATTTTGTTAGCAAAGTAATCAGGGAAACTCAAAATACATAGAGGGAGCAGATCTGCCAAGTGGAAGTGCCATTTTTACAGGATCACATTTATTTTTTTAAAAGCACCGAGTTAAACTAGGTCCTAATCTAAAGATTGTAAACTAGGTCCTAATCTAAAGATTGTAAATTTCAGCAACAAGGCCTTCACATGGAAAGAGAATCTATCACACAACCCTGAACTGATAGCATGCTAGCCCCTCAAAATGCAGAATAATTTATTTAAAACTGCCAGATTGAGTTTCAAGCAAAGAAAACGGGATTTATCTGGGCTTCAGATAAATGCTTTGGAAGCAAAGGAAGAAGTTTGCCAGTGTAAAAAAAATAAACCCAAAGGATGATATGAGGCTTTCTGGCAATGTTTTATGTAGCCTATGGTTAATTATGCTATACAGCCTTTTTTCCAAATTTAAATTGGAGGAGGAAGTGAATGACACTATATCAGATAGAGCAGAGAGGGCTACAGCCAATATGCAGCTCGGCAGAGGAACAAAGTATGCAGAACTTTCTTATTTTGAGAGAATACTTGCACTTCTCATTTTTTCCCCAACAGACAAGAAAGCAACAAACTATGACACTAGTACATTGTGAAAAAGGATACAACCTATATATATAATACACACTGCAAAATTATGACAGGAAAGATTCCAACAGAGGCTAATGGGAGTTTTGAGAGCTAAGGAGAACAGCAGGAGTCTTATCCTTGTTATAACTTTGTTTGTTTGTGACGTATCTTCAGTTACTTGCATTAGGTTTATAGGGTTAGAGCCATAGAGGTGATGCCTGAATATATAAATAGTGAGCTAACAGTAGTTATGCCCTTTTTATATAGTACAGTTTGGACTTGTCTACACTAGCAGAAAAAACATGTTTCAACCCTTTTTGAAACAACCCATTTTCATAGCATAGATGGTAAATGAGTGGCTGGGTGCTCTGGCATATCTGGAGGTTTCCATGCTAAATCACAACTTGTGCATGAGACCAACTTTATCTGTGATAACTAGTACTGCAAATTTAAGTAGATATAGGCCAAAATCATCCTGATGATAAAGTTATCTTATTTCTGGCGTAATATTATAAATTTGTGATGTATACACACTGTATATTCTATTTTTATGTTGTATTGTTTTGTTTCAAAATAAGCAGAGAGCACGCTATAGAAATTGGTCCACTTTTGGGCAAAAAGTCTGATGTTTTTTGAATTTTGTGAATCTTTGAAGAGTCTACTTTTCTATTACTGTATTTTTGCTATTTACTGCATCTGCCAGTGGTGTTTATTTCAGTGTAGACCTCTCAACATTTACCAATGGATTTGTCCCTTCGAGTTCAGGCGACTGTGCTCTACGAGGGACTACCTGTCTTACATTTTGGAAATTTAAGTAAGTTCAGAATGCAGCTGCCCATTTATTCAAGATTGCTTCATGCAGAAAGCTATTAGAAGCTCCATAACCTATACAGATTGCCAATTAGTTTCTGAGTCAAGTTCAAGATGCTGACGTTGACCCAAATTATTTGAGTTAGCTAACTGAGAGACCATGCAATACCATGGCAGTTGTGAACAGCAAAGGCAGGTAAGCAGTCCACCGATTCAAAGAGAAAGGGGCTAATTACAGAGCATTGATTGGTCCTGGATCAAACTAACTCCCCTCCTTGGACCAAGAGAGCTAGGATTTGTTGTCCATTAGGGCTTGTAGGAAGATTTGTCTATCTATATGGCTTTGTGTTGAGAAAATTGGTTGAAGGATTCAGAGGAGTCAGATGTGAAGTATTATGGAGTATGTCACTACATATTGGATTTCTGGTCTTCTGCTCTTGTATATTTAAAATCATCTGTAAAAGTCCTTCTCTCCTACCCTTTGTCTGCCTTGTCTATTGAGATGGTAAGCTCTTTGGAGCGTAGACTATATCTTAACATGTATTTGCACAGAACCTTACACAGTGGAGCCCTGATTTTGTTTAGAACCTCTTGCTACTGTAATACAAATATGTAATAATAATCATAATAATAAACAAACAACAATAGGAGCTTAAAAGAAATTTCAATAAACACATTTTGCCAAAAATGTTGCAATTGTTACATATTTAAGCATGGTTACTTTTGTCAAAGACTGATTTATTTTTTATTAAATTTCATTGGTATCTGAGGCACTATCATGCCTTTTAGTAAGGCTTCTTTTGAACAAAAGCCTAGTGAAAGAACCATCCTGAATTCTGAAAAAGAAGGACGTAAAAGAGCCAAGGAGAAAAGTTCACAGACCAAGTGATGACAGAAGTCTTGTCAGTTTGTTTTAGGCTGAACCAAATTCTTTACTCATTGGCTGAAGCTGTGTTCAGTAAAGGAGTAGAAGGTGTTATGGAAAATAAGAGAACTAAGTGAAGTACTGAATGAAGGTGCAGCATGATTAAGTGTGCCTGGTGCTGACATGTACGGAAGCTAATACAGCTAGTTAAAAGAAGGTGTTGAGCATGTATTAAAATGTATTTAAGTCCTACACAATGACAGCCTACTTAAAGAATCTAGCCATGAAAACAAGTAGCATTGAAACCAATATCCTCTCTCCCATAGATCTCCATTCCCCTCTACCTGCTGCCTTCAACACTGAGGCAACAGAGGGGACATAGATTGGGATCCCTCAATTATTTATTCTCTTTCTAAAAGACTCACCTTCCTTCAGTCTCTGTAAATACAGCATACCTTTTACATGTTAATATGATGCTGACAGATCAAACACCAGCTCATGCCAAGGTCCCCTTGCCCCCACTGGACACTAACAGATACGTAGCTGGAAGCTATCTGGCTCTCTTATGGGTTAATATTGCTAAAATAGGTATTAGAATGATAAGAAAGCGTTTAGACTCCATTGAATGCTTGTGAGTTGCAGCATAAATTAATCTTACTTGTAATAGCTGTGTTCAATACTGTAATATTTGAGGCTCTGTGACTGTATGAATTGCCACACAGGAGAAAGACATTAGCGAGAAGAGCTACTCTTCTACAGAAATTGTTATGCCCCTTCCGAAAGAGGAGACCCACTGATACCAGATGGGCTACAGTTAGCTCTTACAACTTGAAACTCCCTACATCTGGACTGAGAAACTATCAGCAAAAGGACTAAGAGACTCTTATGGCTGTTCTGCTCTCCTCCCCATGAAGATGAGTCATGCAACTGGATTCCTCCCATCAGCTGAGTTCGAAGCTCAGAGCACATGTCAGAAGGGAGATTAAAAATCCCAAACCAAATGAACTAAGGATTTCTATGCTAATTCAACTCTGGAGAGGGAAAGTGTTTCTAGGCATAAGTAAGCTGCTCAGCCTAGGCTAATCCTAAAGGACAAATAGGGCTTGCTGATTATAGAAGTCTGAATTACTATATATGACTATAACTCATTTATGTGTGTATGTTAGTTTGCTTTAACCTTGTAAATATCTCTCAAATTTCCTTCTTCTCTTTAATAAATCTTCATATAGTTTACTGTAGGATTGGCTACAAACGTTGTATTTTATTGAGACCTAAAGCACAACTGACTGGTGACTAGGTGACTGGTCTTTTGGGATTAGGAGTAACCTGAATATTGCTGAGATTCGTGATCACAGAGATAGACACACCTGGTTGGCAAGACAGACTGGAGTATGCAAGGGGACTGTCTGTGACTCCGTGTTAAGGCTGTGGAAGTGCTTCTAGGGGTACGCACTTGGTACAGTCGGTTGGTGAAATCTAAGTTTAGAACTCACAACCAGTTTTGGGTTTATGTCCTGGCTTTTAACAGTCTGCCCTGGTTGGTACTTGTGCTTTTGTGTCACTGTTGGGAGCATCACAGCTAACACTTCTTCTGTATGTATATGAGAAAATACATTAAATGGCACAATGCTGATTGTGAGTAGATGATTGTGGCCCTGATTCTGAAAACATACTATTGCCTTTAGTTTTTGTTACATGCAAAGACCCATTAATGTTAATGTTGCAATGCATGCTAGCAAGCATTCTCCCAGGTATCATTACCAGAACAATGCAGTTCTTTCTTGGGATATTGTCCTGCACTGAGAACACTCAGAAGTCCAAACTTTATGAGGAACAACTTCAAAGGCTTCAGAAATGGCAATATTCCAAGAGGACGCTCCCTGGAGTGTATTACTGCAGAGGTCAGTAACATTTTTTATTCATTTCATATTAAATAGTTAGAAATCAGACATTTGCAGGTGATAATTAAATAGAAAACAAAGCAAAAATAGATTCATCATCAATTCTTGGCATCAGTCTAGTTTATCTGGGCTTTAACATCTATTTCTCGTTGGCTCTGCATTGCTCCTGCTCTGGATCGCTCCCCAGCTTGCATTGCTAAATACTCTGCTTACTCTCATGCTACCTTTAAAGTTTCAGTTTCTATTAAAAAATCAAAATGTGGAAAGGTTTAAACACTCATTTTGGTTTAGTGCAAGTAAAAATCGATTTCAGTAGTTGAGGTAAGGCTCTTTTAAAAGCTTCGTAAACTTTTTATACACTTTTTAGCTCAAAACTCAAAATTAGCTCATTTTTTTTCTTTTATGACATCAGTGTAGCAGTGGCTTATGGTTGCACTTCACAAAGGGGCCCCAAACCTACTTTACAACATTCAATATTCTCCTCAATCAAAGAGACCAGCTACTTCAGCCTCCAAAATAAGAAAATAAAAATAAATAATCAACAACCACCACCACCACCACCACCCCTGATTCTTTTTCCAGATATAAACAGGAAAATTGCAAATGGCACAGCTGAGTTATAGATGAAACACTCCTGAAACCCTCTAGTGTGCCAGAGTGAGAATACAGCTGAAAAAACTAGACTAGGTCCAGTTAACATATTTAACACAAACTGGAGCCAGCAGTGTCTGTTTGAAGGAGCTGACATTGGACTTCACCCCTGCGGATTTGCTTGATCTAAGCCTCATGGGAGCACAAGGGCCCTGCAACTTAGATTGTCAGTGGCTAGAAGTGAAGAGGAAATGTTTTTCATTCTCACTTTCTGTTAGAGGGAGAGGGAAAGGAATCAGCCAGGCAGCATGCTGGTAAATTCCCATAGGGTTGGGTTAAAACAGATGCCTTATTCTCCTTAATTCCAGGCCACTCCCTGGTTACTACTCCAGTCCCAAAATGGAATAATCTAACAACCATATACATGGGATAGAACTGTTAGTGGACCTGCAGCATCTGCCTTCTGATTTCAGATACACAGTCGCACACAGTGATTCTCTATGGATGCAGGTTTCACAGACCATGTAAGTGGTATGTGTACATCCCCTCCTCAAATGCTGACCCAACTTCATGCTCAGCAGAACTGTACTTATTTTGTTGTAAGATCCAGGGTTGGAGAGATGTAGGAAAAGATTTGCTTAAGAGGAGTGTGAACTACTTCCATTAATCACAATCGAGTGTTAACACTGAAGTGTATAACACCTTGGGCTTGTCTAAACAGGGATTTCTCACTTACAGGGCCACATTCATACAAACTGCCAGTGCAGATCAACTGCATCAGTGTAACTACACCGGTACAAAATCCTTAATATAGATAAGTCCCACAAATTTTATATACAAAATTTTTCAAGAATACATGACATCTTTGACAGGACAAAACAGTAATTGCTTTAGTTAACAACTGCTGAATTAAACAGTAAGTTACAAGCCAATACTCACACTTCCCATTTCTTATGCACAAGTCGGAAACAGCCTTATACTGGAAACACAGCAGGATGAACTTTTCCACTGGAAATCCTGGATGCCCGATCATCTCAGGCATTGGCACCCTGACAGCAGGCTATGTAGACTCTCCTCAGGCCCTACGCTACCAGAACTCCCTGCTATCTTCGAGACACCACTGACTTCCTAAGGAAACTACAATTCATTGGTGATCCTCCAGAAAACACCATCTTGACCACTATGGATGTAGAAGCCTTCTACACCAACATTCCACACAAAGATGGACTACAAGCTGTCAAGAACAATACTCCCGATAATGTCACTGCAAAGCTGGTGGCTGAACTTTGTGACTTAGTTGTGGATGAGGACAATTTCACATTTGGAGACAAGTCAGCGGCACTGCTATGGGTACCCACATGGCCCCACAGTACGCCAACATTTTTATGGCTAACTTAGAACAACACTTCCTCAGCTCTCATCCCCTAACGCCCCTAATCTACTTGCGCTACATTGATGAAATCTTCATCATCTGGACCCATGGAAAAGAAGCCCTTGAGGAATTCCACTATGATTTCAACAATTTCCACCCTACCATCAACCTCAGCCTAGATCAATCTACACAAGAGAGCCACTTCCTGGACACTAGAGCGCTAATAAGCAATGGTCGCATAACACCACCCTATACCGGAAACCTACTGACCGCTATACTTACCTATATGCCTCCAGCTTTTCATTGTTTACAGCCAAGCTCTAAGATGCAACCACATTTGCTCCAATCCCTCAGACAGAGACAAACACCTAAAAGATCTTTATCAAACATTCTTAAAACTACAATACCCACTTACTGAAGTGAAGAAACAGATTGACAGAGCCAGAAGAGTACCCAGAAGTCACCTACCATAGGACAGGCCCAACAAAGAAAATAACAGAACTCCACTACCCATCACCTTCAGCCCCCAACTAAAACCTCTCCAGAGCATCATCAAGGATCTACAACCTATCTTGAAGGAAGAGGATCCTTGGGAGACAGGCCAGTCCTGGCTTACAGACAGCCCCCGAACCTGAAACAAATACTCACCAGCAACCACACATCACCCAACAACAACACTAACCCAGGAACCTATCCTTGCAACAAAGCCTGTTGACAGCTCTGTCCACATATCTATTCATGGGACACCATCTTAGGATCTAATTTCATCAGCCATATTATCAGGGGTTCATTCACCTGCACATCTGTTAATGTGATATATGCCATCATGTGCCAGCAATGCCCCTCTGCCATGGCCAAACCGGACAGTCTTTATGCAAAAGAATAAATGGACACAAATCAGACTTCAAAAATTATAACATTCAAAAACCAGTCAGAGAACACTTCAATCTCCCTGGACACTCAATTACAGTCCTAAAAGTTGCAATCCTTCAACAAAAAAACTTCAAAAACGGACTCCAATGAGAAACTGCAGAACTGGAATTAATTTGCAAACTGGACACCATTAAATTAGGCTTGAATAAAGACTGGGAGTGGATGAGTCATTACACAAACTAAAAACTATTTCCCCATGCTAATTTTTCCCCTACTGTTACTCACACTTTCTTATCAACTGTTTGAAATGGGCCATCCTGATTATCACTACAAAACTTATTTTTTCCTCCTGCTGATAATAGGCCACCTAAATTGATTAGTCTGATTAGAGTTGGTACGGCAACACGCATTTTTTCATGTTCTCTGGGTGTGTGTGTATATATAATCTTCCTACTGTATTTTCCACTGCATGCATCTGATGAAGGGGGTTTTAGCCCACAAAAGCTTATGCCCAAATAAATTTGTTAGTCTTTAAGGTGCCACAAGTACTCCTTGTTCTTTTAGTTTGACTAATGTAGCCCATTCTTCTGTTCATGAATCCACAATCAGACCTTCATTTTATTCTGTTTTCTTTCAAAAAAATCATTTATGTGAGCCCATGGATTGCTTGTGAATGACTTGCTTTGACTACTGCTTCATATTTCACTCTTTGCGCTGTGTGACTAGTCACCTAAGTCACATTGTAGTGGTTTTGCTCCTTGATTGGATGACTTCAAAGAGTTCTCTAGAAGGTCCCACCCTGCTTCTGGGGCAGCTAACTCATGCTAATATGTATCTGCATGGGTATTCATGGCACTTCCTCCTCTCCAAACATTCTAGCCTACAAATAATCACTAGATGGAATGTTCATGGAAAATGAACAAAAAGTGATGCAAAAAAGTGTCCTTGAAATCAATTCATGTTACTATTTGGATAATGTTTGCCTAGGACTAACTAGCAGCATAAGCAACAGAGAACATGTAAAACAAACACTACTACTTAGTCAAATTATTTCAATTATATATCTTAATATGTGAGGAAAACAAACAAACAGCACTTTTACAGTCAAAGTGGAAAAAACAGTTATTCTTGGGTGGTTTTAAACAAAACAAAAATCTACAACTACATATTTAATTATTTTAACAAGCCACCAAAAATTAAAAATTAATGGTACATCTTATTTTACTAAAATTATTACAGCAGTTATATCAAAAAATGAGGTCAGTTGCTACTTGATTTGTTAGGAGAAGGAAAGAAGATAAACAACTCTAAGACTTCTGAATAAAAAGCAATTTAGGAGAAATACAGTACTTCCTTGAATGCTCTTTTGGCTATGAGCAATAACGCTGCCACAAAAATCTGTTTTGCTTCATCTAAATGCTTGAAACAAGAACACGTAATTTAGGGGGAAAATGATGGCTGTCACTTAGCCATAAAGAGCAGCAGTAGTGTTAGAAATAGCTTTTCTATGATATTTTTGTTCATGTTCTGGGTTTTTTCAGCAGTAGAAGTAATTACCGTGGTTTGTGAGGGCAGTGTTTAGCGCTATTACCTTTTAAACGCTGTACACAAACACTGAACCTAAATCCAAAAAGGCCTGGTGTGGCCACATGGAGGCCTGTAGCCACATCCTTGGCCTTCAAGCCCTTAGGAAGCCCTGGTGGTTTCACCAGAAGTAAAGGTTGCAGTCAAGCTAAGGAGTGTTACCTTTGATCCAATTTCTTGTCCATTTGAAATACACATTCTTTTAAACCTTATACAGTCATTTTTATGCACAATATTTTAACTAACCATTTGTTTTTCAAATATACCAGTAAAATGATAAACTGCAAAAACTTTTGATTTATAGAGGGTACATTCTTCTAACTTTCTTTAGGAACTAGACCTCATTGCCAACTTCTGTTCTTAAGCAGACATCACATCTGTACTCCAAGTACTATGTTTCAACATCCATTACAGCTGCTTTACAAATCTGGGAATATTTTATTTCAGAAGGGAAGAGAAACCCTGTAGCAAGAAACCACTTCCTGAAACACTGAATAGCAAATACAAAGTTAAGCAATCTTGATACAGTGGGTGGCAGCAGAGTTCAAGGTCTGCAGATCTGAAGCAAGGCTTTTATTATGTTGATTGGTAGACCAAATTTATGTTAGACCTAACACCTGCTGGTGAACCAAACTCCCAAGATGATTTGAGGATGCGGCTAAATTATTGCAGGATGTGGAAAATGCCAGTTTGCAAAATATATAAAATGACCTTTAACACAGTGTTCTATTATTTATCTCTAAGTGATTTTGCAAGGAATGCTCTCTCCACAAGACTAATAGATGTTAATATGACAAATGCAATGTATTTATATATCTGCATAAATGGTATTGTGACCGGGCTTACTCCTGTCACCTGTTAGGCAGGCATTAAGAGACAATGAGTGCACCTGTGATTGACAGGTTGCTTCCTGGCCAGAGGTGGGTGGTGCTAGGTAAGGATCATTAGAATATCAGGGTTAGAAAGGACCTCAGGAGGTCATCTAGTCCAACCCTCTGCTCAAAGCAAGACTAATCCTCAGACAGATTTTTGCCCCAGATCCCTAAATGGCCCTCTCAAGGATTGAACTCACAACCCTGGGTTTAAGCAGGCCAATGCTCAAACCACTGAGCTATCCCTAGGCAGCTGGCCTTTATGAGGAAGCTGAGGGAACTTAACAGAGCAGAAGATTGAAGAGGAGACAAAACTGTCCCATGGAGAGAAACACAAAGAGTTGATCAAGCTCCTGCTGCGGGAGGCACTGGGCAGGCAAGAAGCCAGGCAAAAGGATTCATTAGGAGCAGGTTATGCTTCTGTGAGGGAGGCCATGAGGTGGCGTCAGGGAAAGGCACTTCAGTGGACCCCAAGTGTGGCAAAAGATTGGTTAATTCAGCAGAGAAAGGAGGAGCTGCAAGGACCCAGGGAGTAGCCAGAGGCCTGAGAATCAAAGGAAGACTGCATTAAGCACAGGCTCCAGGGAAGCCACACAAAGGGCTGAGCAATAGGAAGCTGCTCAGGAACATGTCTGAAGAAGGAGACTTTGCTCCTTAATATAAGGTCTCTGAGCTGGAACACAGAGCGGAGGGTGAGCATGGGTTCTCCTACCAGCCCTTGAGGAAGAGCCATGCAAGCCCAACAAAAGGAATATTAAACCTAGGATAGGGCTGAAGTCTGAGCCCAAAGAATAGGCCTGGAAATAGCCCAAGAGGGAGGCCAAAGGCTCTTTTGTGTTGGGACATTTGGTGAACTTTCAGTTGGACCTTTGTGTTACACCAGCACGGGACTGAACTTTATGTGACCTGGACAGAGGACTGAGCCACAGAAGACACGGTAAGAGGCAGATGGCACAAGGGAGCAGTACAGGTGCAGAGCACAATAAGTACAGACACAAACAATGAATAAGTGCCAGATGCTGATCTTGCTATTGGAAGTTTATGAAATATGATGGGAAGTTTGGAATGTGCTAAAAATAAGGTGAAGTTTGTCTATAAAAAGAGAGGAACCAAATAAGGGACCTATAATAAGGTCTAATCAGAGCCCTGCCAGAACTTGAAGGAGGCTGTCATGCTGCAAAGAGCTGGCTCTCTCAGAACTGCATTGTAACTATTGCACCTCTTTCTGTTATGTGTTGCCTAATCTTCTAATATATTCAATCATTCTGATTTATCTGGCAAATGTAAGCCATTTAAATATAAACTGGAAAAGATATTCACATATCAATTATTGATAGCTAATTAATTAGTGGTTATTTATTAATGATTGGTTATTGGATTACAGTTCTCAAACTTCATTGCACTGCGGTCCCCTTCTGACAACAAAAATTACTACAAGACCCCAGTGCAGAGCCAGCATTAGGAGATGGCAAGCAGGGCAACTGCCTGGGGCTCTATGCCACAAGGCCCCCCCGTGAAGCTAAGTTAGCTGAGCCTCCACCTCACATGGCCAGGCGGGGCCTCAGCCTTGTCAGCATTAGACTTACTGAGGCACAGGGCAGAAAGCTGAAGCCAGAGCCTCGCCACCCAGGGCTATAGCTCTCGTGCTTCAGCTTCAACCTATGTGGTGGGGCTTGGGCTTCAGATTTCTGCCCTGGCCCCCAGAAAGTCTAACACCTGTCCTGGTGACCCCAATAAAATGGAGTTACGACCCACTTTGGGGGTGCAACCAGTAGTTTGAGGACCACTGCTAAAATTACCCAATAGCAGCAATGATATTATCTGATCCTTTTAATAAGCAGAACTGCATTTTATGATTGACTTACTCTACAGTTAATTCTGATTCATGCAGAAAGTACATAAATATCCTGCCTCATTTGTTTTGTTCATGTCCTATTCTAATTTTATACAACCTTCATTTATCATTTCTTTAAATGTCATTTTATTGGAAGGATCCTTCAAGATTGCTCCTCTGCTTCTGTCCAAGCCTTCTAAGGTCTCCACTGTGTTAACCTTCCCTTTGGCTAAGGAGGGCTGGATATGGCTTTTTCCAATGCCACTCTAAATGATGGACATGTAGCCAAGAGTGGGTAGTTTCTGTATGCCTAGTATGACATCGATGGCACCAGATACTGATACAGTAAGCTGAGCAGTAGTAATAGTTATAATTAATAATACCCAATTCTTCCATAGCACTATGTCTCTATTGTGTTCTTATCCCCTGCTGGGAAGGTACCTGGGAAAGCCACTGAACTTGAATACCACATGGTACTTTTCTGCACACTGAACTGTGGAGATGACCCATTTATTTTCAAATTCTAATGACAAATTATCTGGTAACCCATAACATCCTATCTTTGAAGCAGACTAGCAGAAGTTTAAGAGGATAATTGACCTTGTTAAAAACGAACTGGCTGACAAAGTGGCAGAAAAAGGGATATTTTTATTTTAATGCTGAAGTATAGAAGTTCTGGATAAATAACTAACAACATAGGACAATTTTCTAAATTCAGTGAAAAAAATCACTATTCCAATCAGTACATTAACAACCCTTTAATTGTCTCTATTCCAAGGGACTTGTCCATGTAATTGAGAGAACTGTCAAGCAACATATTGAGACCACCACATTCCAATCACTAAACCATAGGTAAATGGCACACCTAATCCATTTAAATGGGACGCCTACTGTTGTCTGCAAGTCTATATATACACCCATTAGTAAATGTGAATTAGTATTTGCCAGCATAAATTTCCTGCTGAGTGGACCTTTGGTATCTTCAGGCTGTTTCCTTGTTCTGTTATAGCTTTTAATGGGTAGATCTGGCTTTCATAGAGTTTAAAATGTTTCAGTGCTTTGCCCAATGCTTATCTTTCCTAACTATTGTTTTCTAATAAGACATTATGAAATTCTAGGCAGTTTTTCATTTTTGCAACATTTTGTTCAATAATTAGGTGTTTGTGTGAGAGGAGATCATTATTTTCCATGGAGAAGCTGAAACCGCTGGACAAAATGCAAAGGACAATCTCAGTGGAAATAATAAAGTAGTTTTGAAAAGTTTGGAATCTAACATAAAAAGTTTATAATGGACTTTGTCTGTGTGATTTACTTCTAGTTGTTAAAATTAGTATATTTTATCTCCCCCTATGAGCACACAGTCTCTTGAACAAATGGGAGTTCATATTAGAGGAAAAGATTTAATTTTTGCCGTCTTTTAAAGTTACAGGTGTACTTCAGGCTCTTCTTTGGCCTGCATGAGCTATCCAAGACAGCACTATTCATTATCTACTAACCACTACAATACGCTCAGCTCTGTGCAAGATTGTGCTCCAAAGAACGTACAATCCAAATAAAAAATTATGAAAACTAGTAAAATAATTATGCCTATAGCTTTGCCCCGCACCTACTAGTTTAGCTTTTTACCTCAATATCCTTATGGACATTGGTACAGGCAATTGTGAATTCTTTAGAAGACAAGACCAGCTTTATGAATTCTAGACATTCTCAGTAATTGCCAAGGAACACTCAAGAGTATGTCTACACTGCAATTAAACACCCACATCTGCCTCATGTCAGCTGATTGAGGCTCACAGGGCTCAGGCTAACGCATGGTTTAACTGTGGTACAGACATTCGGGCTGGAGCCCAGGTTCTTGGACCCTGAAAGAGTGGAGGGTCCCAGAGCTGGGGCTCCGGCCTGAGACCAAAGAAATTAAACAGCCCCTTGCTCAATCCAACTGACATGGACCAGCCATGAATATTTAATTGCAGTGTAAACATAATCATAGAGCCTACTTAACCCTTAAAACACTGGCATTTTGCAGGCTGCTAACCAAATGAATGCTCAGAAGTACGTGTACATATGTCTGTGTTGTGCAGCGTGGGCATTTAAGGCTATTAGGAACGGCCTCCAAAGATCTTATGAATCTTAACATTCTGTTCTTGTTACTCCCTTATCATGATCTGCGATCAGATTAATTTTGCCAAGTCCAGTTCTGCTATTCAGCAAGAAAGAGAGAACCTCAATGTTTACTTTAGTTCCTGTGGATACTGTACAACAAATCAACTCCCACTAAATATTCCTAAAACTTTATTTCGGCAACTGGAACAAGCAATGCTCATCAACAGAGCTTGTCTGTCACTTTAAGAATTGAAACATGAAAACCTCTAAACACCCCCTTTTTTTTTGTACTTTTGTTCATTCATTTCACATCATTCTAAGTTGCCCCCTGGGAGCTAGCCCTCCACCAAAAGTCTCTTTCACTACACAACTAGCTCTCTCTATTAAGCTTACCCACCCCTGCTCAGCCTTAACACTGGTTTCTTTGTACTTGCCTGGTGAACTGACCAGCTATATAGTACAATGGCTACAATTACTAAATTACACTGCCTGTCACTGCCTTTTGTATCACACCTCTAACAGGTGCCATTACCACGACAGGGAAATTGTAATAGTCTATTCACAGCATCCACAGCCTTAATGTATTTTTTTTAAAATTTTACATAATCTATGTGTGAATACTGCAACGTGCTTGAATGGTTAGCAAATACATGGTACTGAAGGACAACTGCATGGAATGCAGCTATGAACAAAAGCATTTAGGACAACAGAACTGAGTAGTATCACATTCCTGATACAGTGAATACATGCACGTGTACACACACACACACACAAAATAATATAGTGATTAAAGAGAACAGATGAGTCTAACAAACTGAGAAATACAACCCAGTTCAAAGATGTGGCTGTTACTCTGCCCTTAACTCATCCAACTGTGCCTATGTACTCCAGAATAAAGGATATTCAAGAACACACACTCATGTGAGATCCCTTGCAAGACAGAATGTGATGAGAGAAATACAGCATTCTGAGGTGTGAATTCTGTGAACAGATCAGTTTAAATCAGGCCCTGAATTTCACTTTAATTTATAAAATTAACAGAATACTGATTATACAATTCCCTCAAAACAATCTTTCTGGCGAAAATTCAGAAAGTGAGTTCTCCAGAAATGCTCAAGAACATTCATTAAAAAAAAAAATTAGGAAAAAGATATCCATAAGCCTTTGCTGTTTTTCATGTTGCAGGGCCTGATTTACCACTACGTTATTCCAGTTTTACACCAGTGTAACTCCATTCACTTGCATAAAACTAGAGTCATATCCCGGTAAAACAGACCCTTATCACCTAACCATCATATCGAAGCACTGATATTTGCATGAATTCACTGGGTGCACTGCAAATTTAAAAATACAAAATAAATCCAACTTCACATAATGCCAATGTTATCACTAAAATAAAACAATAAGAATTAATAAAAACACACCACAGTCCTTAAAAAACCTGACATCATCTTCATTCAACTCACTCCTCCAAAAAGGGCCTGGATAAACTGACAGGTCTAAAAACAAGCTCTGAATATCAGACTTGGCTTTCTTGGACCAAGTGGGAAGTGACATCTAAAGCCAAGGCCTCTGAACTGAGATCACTTGGTCCCAGATGAATAAAGCATATAGGACCTGTGAGGTTGAATGTCCCAAATGGTCTCAATGCTGAGACAGAACACCAGGAGAGATGTTACTTCAGAAAGGTAGTAAGAATCAGAAAGACTGGACATTAGATGTATACAGGGCCGGCTCCAGGCACCAGCATCCCAAGCAGGTGCTTGGGGTGGCAATCTGCAAGAGGTGGCAGTCTGTGTGTTTTTGCCCCCAAGCAGCCCACTGAATTGCCACTGCGGACGGTGGGAGCTGTCGGTTTGCCGTTAGAGCGGCTCGCACGTTTCCACAGCGGTGGCAATTTAGCGGCAGCTTCTACGTTCAGCTGTCCATGGTGGCATGGCTTCTGTCTTCTGGCTGAAGACAGAAGCTGCCACCGAATTGCCGCTGCCGCAGAAATGCGCAAACTGCCCTAAAGGCACATGGACTGCCCCCGCCTTCCACGGTGGCAATTCGGCGCACTGCTTGGGGTAGCAAAAACAGAAGAGCTGGCCCTGGATGTATAACAAGAATATCCAGAGTTACAGCAGTTATTGCAAGAGAGTTTTGGAAGGAATAAAAACATTACACTTCAACGCTCAAGCCAATTAATGATTATGATGACAACCTGCCCCAAGTGAAAGTACTCCACATCTGCCATCCTGTAAAGCATGTTGGAGATGGAATACTGGTCTAGCTGGATATGGATCTGACTCAGTACAGCAATTCCTGTGTATATAGGATCCAAACTATAGAAGTAAAACTAAATTATTCTTACAGGCGTCATGATCTCTCAGAAAATGTGGAATTGACCATTACACATGAAAAACATTCAATCTCTGCAAAAAGATTGCAATGCAAACTTTCTGCCAGTTTTTCCACTTACATGCAGAAAGAAAAAGACTGGAAGAGAGGAGATCTGGATGAGCTAAGTGATCAAGCTGACTGAGGGAAAGATGAGGGTTCAGGCACGGAAGGGAACAAGATACTAGCTGGAGATAGTTGCCCTGCTCTTGTGCTTTCTCAGAATGACCACACCGACTTTGAGAGCAGTAGAGTGAGTAAGAACAAGAAAACATGAATAAGTCAAAAGGAGACTGGACTCTTGCATAAAGCACAGTGGAGGAACTGGATTCACCAGAACCCATCTTCTCAAGTTGTATTTTCCCTCACCTGTTTATTTCAGTGGTCTAGTCCGCAAAGCAGGCTCCTAATTTCACTAGTTTGAGGGAAGCTAAACCATTTAGAAGCTTGGGAGTTGAAAACTTCAAAAAAAGAAAGGAGAAAAGAGGACTCCTTGCCCTCTCTCACCCCCCTGAGAAAATATTAGATATCAAGAGCTAGGAGATTTGTTTCTTCAGGTATGCTCTGAAACATTCCATCACATTACAGAAGCATTGTGTGGTTGCCACTGGCCATTACAATGTATTTGCTTATTAAGGTAATGTTGCCCCTTGAAATCTGCTATTTTGCACCAGGAAAATATGGAACATTTTCCACAGGGAAAAAGAAAAAGAGTTTTACAAATATTTTCCATCCAATGAAATCAAAACAGCTCACAAAACTTTCAATGACAAAGCCTCACACTACTCCTTTGAGGATAGTGAAGTATTATCCCCTTTATGAGGACGAATCTGACTCACCTTTCACACAAGTAGCATAACTGAAGTTCTCACAGCTCAGGTGAGAAACAGAAGCAAGAGCTGGCCTTTACAAATAGAAAAACTGAGGCTGAGAGGTTAAGTTAGCTTGCCAAGTTTCTGACAGCAAGTTACCTCACAGCCCTGGCTGGAACCCCTGTCTCCTTATTTTTATCCCCATGCTCCAACCACAAGACCCCACTCCCCACACATGGTCCTTAGTGACACCCCTAAGAAGGCTAGGAGCTGTCTGTTTCCACTGACATTTTATGTGGCCTTGCATACTGTGGGCACATATACTACAATAAAAAAATAAAACTAATTACCTCATGTAACTGCTAAAGCTAAAGATCACAAAGGAGGCACCCCAAACAACCTTAATCTCTGCTCTGTAGTGATGCCATGCAATAACTATACCATCATGATTACCCTTACTAAAGGGGTGGTGATGAGTTGAGTTCTCTAATGACACAATTAGAGCATGTCAAAAATTGGAGGGCAGAGAGAAAGGCAATTTCCTGCGGAAAATTGAGGAACATGACAAAAAAAATGCATCTACATTCTCCAGAAAAAATGTCAAGATTTCTGGCAAAAATGTGAATACCAATTTCTTTTTTTTTTTGGTCAAAACCCAAAATATTTTTATTTGGTAAATGCTGCTGAAGTGCCTAATGGGAGCTGTAGTTCACATGCCTCGTACTCCCATCTTCTCTATAGGCTGGACAGGCTTCCCAGTCAGACTACATCTCCCATCACCCACCATAGTCTTTCCCTCTTGGAGAGGGGAAGTAGTGCATCATTCATTCTGTATTAAGTACCATAAGTTTGGTGAGGATACACCATATTTTTCATACATGACAAAGAGGTTGAATCCCTGTGTTAAGTTCAAAATGGAGCTCACAGACTATGGAATTCTGACTGGTGCCTCTATACGGAAACAAGCTTTGTCAATATATTATCAGCAGTGCTCAGTTTGTGCCAGGACTTGCTGGGTCTGAGCCCTGGCACCTCTAGGGTTGGCAGTTCATAGCCCTGGCACCTCTGGGCTTGTCATATCCAGTTTTAAAAAAAAATTATATAATTGCTTGAGACCCAGCATTTAATTGCTTCAGCCCAGCACCTCTTTCATTAGAAGTTAGACACCAATTATTAGCACCAGAGGAAGTATCTTGAGGTGTTTTACAACGGGATGGGGAATGATCCAATCCCCTATAAGAGGCTTCAGGTAACAATCCAAGCTCTCAGGCCTTTCAAGTGGGATATGTTCCCGTGTTGCTAGTAGGAAAATAAACTCAATGTCACCCAGCACTGACAACACCAGAGTCAGTCTCTCTGACTTGTTAAGAGATGGAAAATTTAAGCTTAGAGTTCTGATATTCCCCATGATGGGGATACTAGGTAATAAACTCAGGGAATGGAGAAGTTAACCTTCAGTTTAGCCTCACCATGGGTAACCCATTTCCAGACTAAAAAAAAGAACCATCAAATCACCATAAAAGAGCTAATAAAAGTCACTGGTGTTCATGGTAACGCATCTCATCTGCACTTGGAATGCAGAGTTCCAGCCCCACTCCAAACCCCGTAATCCAGATATGAACTGCTAGTGCGGAGGGAAGAGACAGAGTGAACAGTAGAGACAGGAAGTCTACTGACATAACTTAAGGGTCAGTGGCTTAAGCCCTCATGCGCAGACCAGAGCTGCTGTGAAGAATTTTTCACTGTGACAAACAGGCAGCAGACTGGGGTTGTGCTGTAGTTTTCAGGCTCTTACGGGAGAAGCCTGGACGATACCAAGACTTTTAGCCCAGAGCTGCTTCTGTGGCATTTGTGGACACCTCTGTGCAATTGAGACAAGGAAAATCTAGTATCAGAGGGGTAGCCGTGTTAGTCTGGATCTGTAAAAGCAGCAAAGAATCCTGTGGCACCTTATAGACTAACAGACGTTTTGGAGCATGAGCTTTCGTGGGCGAATACCCACTTCGTCAGATGCATGTGAAAATCTAGTGCATCTGGTGCTTTAGGTAATTTTGTTCATTTGTGCACTTTCTACAGTGAAGCAGAGACACCTCTGGTGATCAAAGAACAGAAAACAGAATTGCTGTGACATGTTCTTATGCTTCACAAAATATTACAACATAAGAGCAACACAGATGCTGCCTCATGATACTTTGTACACTCGTTGTGAATTACACATTATTCCTACTCCCAGAATTAAAATAGGAATTGGAAGGCCTTTTACATTTAGGAAGCCTGGATAGGAAGCCTTTTACTCCCCCCCCCCTTCTTCCATATTTAAAAGGATGTTGAGAAATCGGAGAGGGTGCAGGGAAGAGTCACAAAAATGATTCAAATGGTGAAAAAATATTATACCATTAGAGACTTAAGGAATTCAGTCTCTTTAGTTTATCAAAAAGATGAGCAAGAGGAGACTTGATTACAGTGTATTTTCTGGTGAGAAAATACGAGGTACTAAAGGACTGTTTAGTCTATTGGAGAAAGGCAGAACAAGAACCAATGGTATGAAGTTTATATATGTAAAATGTTCTTAACTCTCACTACGTATGAGCTATAGACAGTGTCTTCAATAAAAGAAAACATCTCAGCCAACCAGTAGGACTATGTTGAACATTCAGTTATAAACATTTCAAGCATTTTTTCTACAAGGACAACTACGCCTAACTTTTAAAATATCCAAGCACTACAAATAAGAGTTGTGAAGTCATCTTATTAGTGAAAGGCAACTGTTAGTTTTACACATTTACTGTAATAGAATGACTATCCTATGCATCTGGATGAAATATATTCAGAAGAGTTTTCTTTCCTGTTTTCCATGCTTTGGATAGGAAGTATTTCAGGTTTTTATATTGATTTTTTGTGTGTACTTCATCTGTCACATGTGGTGTATGTTTACTGTACCAAGCATCTGTAGCTTGACTGACAGAGAAAGATTTTTCATTGCATCTGGACTGACTAATTGTATTCTGCCCTCCCACCAATGTAGGTACCACCACAGTATCAGAGCACTTACAGAATAATCTGGCTGTAGTAGAGAAAAACATGAACTAGTTACCCTCTAGCCAGGGAATTGATGTAGCATACTACCCAGACAGATTTCTTAACCATAGCTGAACAGACATAAGAAAGATAAACCTCCTTATCACATCCCATCACACCATGTTTACCAACAGTATTATTTAATCTATCACCAAAATAGAGAGGTTTCTGAGTACTTAGCAGTTATTTTCTAAAAGGTAAATACACTTCCACCTAATGATTCTGTCTGTTACTACTTATATTGTAAGTTCTACTATGTCTTTTTGGTGATCACAGACATGTGTTTCCTAACTAAGTTAAGTTTGTACATGTTTAAGTGACAGGACATTTTCAGAATAACGGATTATATCTGGGTAATGAAAAACTACAACTTCACTACATATGAACTTATAAAAATGGTAAAATAATACCTGGCTAGAATCACATTAGATACAATAAAATTATATTATCAGGATGTGAAATTAATATAAAAATGTTTGAAAATGACTGTTTATAGATGTATATTGCTATACAGAAGTGATCTTATCAGGTCCAAATGGGGTTTATATTTTAATAAATCTGGATGGTGAATCCACAAAAGCAAGAAGAAAAGTCAGCCCTAATGATACAAGGCAGAAAGATTTCAAACATGAAAGTAGTGATCATTTTAAAACCAGCACAACCCCCCCAAAAATCTGTTTCTGGAAGATTGATATAAAATATATATAAATATTTTCATGTGTTAATACATACACAATATCTGAAAACATCTAAAAAATAGGAAAGTAGTATCTGCATACTTAAAGAAAACACAAATGTTCCTAAAGAGAGGTTTACAAAACAAAAACAAACAGAGGCTTTAACAGTGTAGCATACTCAAGTCTACAGAATATGGAGTTCATCACACTAATCTTTTATCAACAGAAGCAATAATAGTTGTATTGAAGAAGGTAATTCATTCTTTTTCTAATGCCTTCACTTCACTAAGTGATTCATAATTTCTTACGTGTGCTTATATATGACATGTACTGCCAAAAATTAAAAGTATCAAATATTTAAGACACCAAAATCCAGGCAATGCAAAATATCGAAACACTATTCACAGGCACCCCTCCAAACTAGCTAGTGTTTATGCAAATATAGTACTAATGTGTATTACAAATTAAGAACAGAATAAGATTTTGCCTTGATTTAGAGAACATTTTGCATCTTTCATTAGATGAGCAGTAACAATATTCACTTTGACTTCTCAAATCCCTTTCACAGATTAAATGGGTTGATCTTACAGTTACTGTATGGGTAAAATTCAATACCTACATTAAAACAATAAATATATTGAAACCATATATACATATATAAACTATCTTGACACCTTTTGAAACATACTTTAAATATAGCTATGGATACCTTTTAAAATGAATCAAGTTTAAAGCCTGTTCAGCATAAACACATTTAAACTACTTTTTATGTGATTAACACTGTATTCAGAACTCTTAGTCCAATGCAACCAGATACTTGTTCTGTACATTTATTATTAATATCCTTGGTATATGGATTAATGTTTAATAGGAAATTGATATATATTTCAAAAGAACAAACAACAGTGGTATAAGCAGTGTATTAAAAAATAACTAAAGCATATTTATAGCTACAGAAAACCTTAATAGGGTCAAACCTATAAGACACTGACTAAAGTTGCAATTAGGTACTTAAAAACATGCTGCATTCCCCTCATATTCCATTATGGTAACAAACAAAAAAAACGCTGATACCCAGTTCTCTTAAGTACATCTTCAGTTCCACTCATTACACAATATCAAGGAAACAGTTTTATTTGATGGTGGCTCAATGGCGCAGCCTATGTGCAGAAAAGCATAACACACCAAAATTTGCAGTTTTACAAATGACAGTGCTCTCTGTATGTTGCAACTTGAAAGTTAAACATACTAAAGTATTTGAAAAAAGTCATCAGCTATATAAATGAAAGTCTATTTTACATCTTACTATATCAATTGTGTGCACATAGATGCAGATTTATGAAGTTACCTATAACAATAAAAATAAAAGGAAAGAAACTCTACACAGAATTTAATACATTGTTTATGTTGATATGATTTTGTAAAGCTGGGTATGAAACAATGGCTCTCTTCCTCTTCCTTCACCCCACCTTCTTTTGTTTTTATTATGGACACGCTACAGAATGTAAATATTTAGGAGTTTTCATATACCTGTGCAGTTTTTAGCTCTCCGTATTTAAATATATATTGGGTATCCTCTCCTGCAATGCTACTTATTTCCATTTTTGTGTTTGTCTTCACAGAAAGGCAGTATTTTTTATTATATTTCTCCTTTTATCTAATATGGTAATGAAACCAAAAGTATAATGACTCAAAGTGGGTTATAACAGTGGGGTCTGCCAAGGGCGGCCTGTGCAAAACTGTGTTACAAGGCTTTAAAACATGCTTCAGCTCAGGTCTCTAAAAATCAGGCTATAATTATAATGCATGCAATTTTAAAACCTGATTAATTACGATTAGTTAGCAAAAGTGGATGTCCCAAAACTTGCTATAACTTAGTTTAACCACAAGCGAGTTCAACTACCTTAGGGGCCTTAGCTGGAAATATTTATAAGCAAAGTAATAAATTTTCTAAAAGCAACTGTTCTCTACAGTAGCTAATTTGACAAATCTTGAAATATAGAAATATGGTATAATACTTTTGAAAATAAGATATTTTTTCTTCCCATGGTGATATGAACACATATCAATAAAAATGATATAGTGAAGATATTCTCAACTAAAGCTTTATAAGTTTCTATATTTTGTTTTATGAACCAAAGTAATAATAGCCTTTATGAAGCCAAGTAAACTGACATAAAGAAGCCTTTTTTTGTCATGCAGAGCTAGCTGCTAATCCAAACACAGAAGAGAGCAGTGTTTTAAATTTGCACTCAGTTCTGCCTCTCCCATTATTCCAATAAAATGACCCTGCAAATCTATTCAAGCTGTTTAAACACGTAACCCTGCATCATGTTATAAATCCAAATCAATAAGAAAATTACAATCACTAAAAAGGTTTAACTGTTTTAGTTCAGATGATGCTATTCTTAATATGTTTGAGGATATCACTTTTTGTGTATGTAAAATGTTAAAGGTTAGAGATTGCTTTGTGAAAAAATTAGTATTTTTTGCTTTTCTATATTTAAGGAGCCTATGTTTTCTCTTTATTAGTATAAATTTTGCGTAATATCAACAAACAATTTAAAAAAGTTTTAGTTAAGAATAGCTAATTTAGCTCCTGTTTCAGTCTATAAAGGTTTTGCAAGTTCATACTATAAGAAACCATTTCCAAGTAATCAAAATGAACTGATTCCTTTATGTGCAAAGAAGTCAGATAGCAGTTTGCCATTATTTTATTATTCAAAATAGTTTATTGTGGATTGTTTTTAGTAGTTTCTTTAGCCACTTTCATGTTTATTTTTGAAAAGCTTATAAGGTTTACGTCTGGAAATTATACGCTATATGCTTGGCACAAAACTTGCCAAGCCAAAATATCAAGTGTGGAAACTGCAGACAGATCTATTGCATCCTATGCTAAATGCACCCATATTTTTGCAGTAATGGCTTTGTATATTTATTTAGCAGTGCTCTCTAATGTATTTCAAATAGACATTTTTGTTCTGCTACAGATACACTCACATCCTGACAGCCCTGTTTGTACAGTAAAAGTTAAATTCCTACTCCGACTGCTCCTTTTTGTTTGCTTGTTTTAAAACTTCATTGGTCTCAGACATTCTAATGTGTGATTAATCTATGAAAAACATTTAGATAACCTTCTTTTTTATATACATAGTTTTTATAGAGAGAATATCAAGACATCCGTATTAGTTAGATTGCACGGCTCCAGAGAAAATAATTCCCACATTACATACAACCAACATTTTAATCAGCCATATTCAAGTGACTAAGTAGAATGAGCAAACCCAAAGGGGGCGGGGGAAGAGTGAGAGAGAGAAAAGGGATGGAGAACCAGAAAAAAGAGTACCATATACAAATCTCATGTGACCTGTGATACCATCTAATCAGAAAACTTAAGCTTCCCATAAATCTTACACTATAAGTATCAGCATTAGAAGACATCACCACATTTTGAGTACTGCTGGCTCTAGTTTACCTACATTTCCTTGAATACAGGAATAGAAATTGCAATGTAAAATTTTAGATTTACAAATCCAGTAACACAATGTAAACAATCAAATTCACTTTAGAAATGGAACGCATATATAGCAATAGGACTTTTGGAATAGATCTTCACATTATATGAAAGTATTCATAGCAGAACAACCGTGTTGATTCTGATTCTGCTAAAATATTGGCCAGTGAATTACCTTTAACCATTAAATTAGAAAATGTTCTCAAGCGATATTCAGTTTAGCATTATAAACTGTCTCAAAGCTGAAGGTGGTCTGCATGTTGAACTTAGTACTGTGTGGGTTATAGTCTTTGTTTGCAGTCTTAACTGGGGATTGCACCTTAGTTACCGTAGTTCAAGCGTAAAAATACTTTGTCTGTAACACTATATACTGTTGCCAGTGACCCTCTAAATCCTTGAACCAACTGTGTCCTCTGGTGTCACAGAAGATAATGCCAATTTATTGCAATGTGTGGTTTTTTTAACTGATTAAAATTAAGCCGTAAACACGTGACAATGGAATTAGCACATTTAGAGAGTCTGTTTTCCCACATCCCATTTTGCGCTAGTGCGGCTGATCCCTGCAACTCTACGCGGGTGCAATTTTAATGACTTTGCAGGGTTTTGATGTTCTTATGAAAAAAGCAGTGCTTGGTGTTTGTGGAAAAGGTAGATATGGAAGCTGAGTAGCTGTGATTGGGGACACAGTGACATCGTCTCTGTTTTTCGATAGGATCGGTGTCATTTTCCTCCCCACGATAAGACACCTCACTGACAGAGCCCGATTAAGAAAAAATTATAAAATTCACTTCTATCGAATGAGGATGGAGTGATAAACAGTTCAGCCTCAGGGAAGAAATAGGAAAAAGATTCTCTCTCTCTCTCTCTCTGTTTGTTTCTTTATTTAAGAAAAATGCTCCCTCCCTCCAACTCCCTCCCACCCCCCTTAAAGTGATTGGGTTTCAGTTCATATTAATGAGAATATAAGAATCCCCAAAACATGAGACTGGAAAGATAATACCATAAAGATCAAAAAGGCATTTAAATGTTGTTACAAAAGCAGAAGAGCTGTAGTACCCTTCACAACACTGATAATATTCAAACAAAGTAAAAAATTGTAGGTTTTTTTTTTTTTTAAAGTCACATTTTCTGGCAAGCTTGTTAAAAACAAGAGCCTTATGAAAAGAAAGCTTAGGCAATACTAAGTTTACTTTCCAGTGTGCACTTATATTTTTCCCTTGCTTAGAAAACTGATAAGCTGCAGGGTAAACAGGGAAAAATAGATGCTTGTGGCCCTCTAATGCTTGAGATGTACTAATGCTCCAAGGAAGAACATAAAACAAATATTGATTTTTTTTTTTAATACTAAAACATCTTTGCTTCTGTGTTTTGAACATTCACAGAGGATACCTTTAACCTGGCCTCTAGTGTCACATACAGTATACTTCTGCATACTAATCAGTGTATTCATAGCCAGTGAATACTATTATGACGACTTGGCTTGGAGGACTTTTTGAAAACAGAATGCGCTGAACATTTAAATTTTTTATTTTTGATTCTAGTACTTTAAAAAGTTTTCTTAAAATGTGTTAGCTAACTGACTGCAAAGCATTCAGTGATAAAAGCAATGAGGCAAAATGAAATGAGAACCAAATGTGACTGGAAAATAATGAATTAATCAAGATATTTTCAAGTACTCAATAATGATGCAATAAGCTTAAAAGATTTCTTGTTTACCTAAGAAAGAGAGAAGAAAAAACCACCAGCTTTTATTTATGAAACATTCATCTTCAACTGAGCCTTAGTAACCATTATGCAATCCCCACACAGCTTCATTCAACATGGTATATACTCTTAAAAGTCAATTAAGTGATTGTACCTTTAAGACACCACAAGAAAAAATTACATTTCCACTGTGAGCGTTCTCTAGCATACAAATCATTCTGTTAGTGATCTATAACACTGAGAAGATGTTTAGGAGCAGTATATAATGGTTTCTGGGAACATACACAGTTCTAATTAGGCACAGTTATTCCCAGCTCCTGTATACATATGCTACAAACATAAACTAGCAATTTCAGTAGAGGCCACAGCACTGGTACAAAAACATTTAAGAATTTTTTTAAACTACTTATTTAACTATACTATCTTTCTATATATTACATTTCCTGTCCTCTATATTTACACTTTAAACTGAGAATTCAAGCACAAAGAGCACGCTATAGTAGTAGTCTAAAATTGCAAAAAACTCAATCACCAAAGAAGATTGTCAAATCCTTCATTTGCTATTTGACAGAAAGAATGGATAAAAATGTTATCTAGCAATCTCTTCATAATGGATACAAAACTTGGTTCTTTCCCATATACTGTCCCTTATTACAGTGCACACTATGTATAATTTCAAAAGACATGCATCATATGTTTAGTGACTTTCAAATTATGTATTTGAATCATGATAATATTAGCCAGCTTATCTTGAAATACTAGATTACAATTGATTATAACCACACAGTTCTTAATAACGTTGCCTCATATCTACAATCATTCAGTGCAACCCAGTAGCCTTGGTACAAAGCAAATGGCAGAGGTTACAAGGATTTTCACCTTAGAACCAAAAAAATGGTCTAAGGAGAAATATAGTTAATAAAGGTAATGCAGATCAGTAAGAGGCAAACTAGAATTCTGAGAAAGTTTCTTCTTAGCCACCAAAACCAGAAGATTTTTAACAATGAGTTAGTGATTTTCATATGCAAAGTAGCTTGAGAATATGTGCCATTTGACTAGTGGTCTGCTACAACTTTAATAACAATTCCTTAACATACATTCATTTCTAATAGATTCTAACTGCAAGACGCACCTACTTCACAGCATAGTAGAGAGAAAAAAATACAGGTCAGCAAATGGTAAACACTTAGGGGATTCTAATCAACAAATAAATAAGACATAGCACCATTTTACCCTTAGCCCCACCCCCTACCCCCCAAAGAGAGCCTCATTATAAAAGCTTTGTTTTTAAAAGCTGCTCTCAACTCTCCATCTAAAAAACCTACACATTACTGCCACATTATTCTGTTTCTGCTAAATTTAGCCACCAGTCTCCTCCGAGTCTGTGTACTGATAATGGGACCCTGAGACAATGACTAGATAGGACTGGGAGTGAGATTAGAGCAGAGGATATTTCATTATGCAAATATAGAACATTTCAGCTTGCAACATAAAATGGAGGTATATCCAAGGTGAATAAGTGCACCAAACTGAATAATGAAGATCTTCAGAGTCCCTCCCACAGAATACTAGAATCCTTCATGGGGTACCCCCAAATAGCAGTGTTCACCAGAAGGGACACACTTCAACCCCCCTGGAAGGAGAACATAGCTCCGTTTTTGTCCCTGTGACGTGCAGCATAGAAGATGCCTCTGTGGATCTATGTAGCTATAAATATATTTATCTAGAAGAAATCGTCAGTCTTTTCTAATAGGAGTGTCTGATTGGTTAATGGAAAATTGATACAGTGGAGTGAAGAATAGCAGATAAAGAGATAATCCACTGTGGCAATGTAGTTCTGTAGCACTGCAGCCCCGCAGCCCCAGCCTCCATTGGGTGGTGAGTGTAGGGTGATGGAAGAAAAGGATGGGCTTCTGTTGTTTGCATTTGAAGTATGAGGGAGGCATAGTGTGAGCAAACTTCAGATGTGAAGAACAAAAGCCCAGTTATTCTTTTACTAGCTATATGATGAAGTCTAAAGCTGAAACACTGCAGTATTGCATTTTTATAGTTGATGTTCCATTTATCTGGCTTATCTCTCTAGAAAGATGA
Source organism: Chelonoidis abingdonii (assembly GCF_003597395.2). NCBI lineage: Eukaryota > Metazoa > Chordata > Testudines > Testudinidae > Chelonoidis > Chelonoidis abingdonii. Next base: position 55,752,268 of record NC_133783.1, read on the forward strand.
GATACAAACATCTGTATATATTTATTAAATAAGTGCATAGATTCATTTTTGGATGTTCACTGTATATTATTCAAAACTGACTTTATCTTACATTATAATTTCCCAGATCACCAGTATACAGTGCTCATTGTTTGCCCCACCAAATCATCATAACACAGTTTAAAAGGCTACATTAGACTAATATTTAAAATTACTTCTGCAAAGATTAAAAATTCATGCATCTTTTATGTCAGTGAGTAATTTTGACAGAAGAATAGTACCTAAGCTGGTGGTGAATCAGTGTATGCCAGTTACGGGAGCACTTGAGCGCCCATTGGCACAGCAAGTCTCAAAGCCCCGGTAGGCTTCAAAGACACAATTTTTTTCTTCTTCTAGAACTCTTTGCTTTCTAGTAAAGCTGCAACCACAATGTTCTCTCTCAATGCCACCATAAAAAATCAAAACACTTTAGAACAAATTGATGTAGTCTTTAATATAGTCATCACAACATCACAGGACCCTTGCACCCTGCATGGTGACAACCATGGGGATGCATACCACACATCTCTCTCTTTGTTGCCTGCTTCAATGATTTTTAAAGGGGGGGAGGGGAGGAGAGAGAGAGACTCTCTCAATTGAGATATTGGCATCTTTGATTAACAAGATCTAATCAGCTTATCTCCACACTAATAAAGTTGATGGCCTGTGGAGCTGGTATATGCCCAGCTTCGAGTGAACTTTTAGTAGCCAAAGCCTCAAGGACCAGGACTAAGACTCTGCTTATCTCAACTAGTTTAAATCAATTCCTAATGGGCTATTTCAATTTGATCAATCTGAAAAGATGGAAACCTGTAACCACTTGACTCAATTGTCTTGACTGATGATGGCATCACTGGAGATTTAGTTGAGTACACATCCATGTACTATTTATCAAAAATGAAACTGAGGGTAAATTACTCATTTCTGATTAATAAATTGACTCTTCTTAACATACTATTCTGTCTATTTCAAAGTGACTGATTTACACAGGCATTTCTCTAAAGCTTTAATCAATGAAACATTTAGGGATATAGTCTTCCCACAGACACCTGGGGAGGAGTTTAATACAAGCTCCTCCTATTACCATTAATGGAAGATATATGCAAAATCTTACACAACATACAAAGAAGTCCAGCCTTGCACACTAATTAATAGACTTCATTTGATTGTTTCAGTTGGGAAAATGTTTCTGACACTGATTTAGAGACTTCTGAACATATACTAGTTGGGACAAAGGTGACAGACAGGGACACATGATACATGCACAATTAGTGCATCTCTGTAAATTCCATGCACGAGGGGCAGAATTAAGCAACTCTTTTGTGAAGTTAAAGTAACGTATTATATTAAATCCAATACCTTTTCAACTCCTGAATGTAATCTGTAAAGAAAATATGCACTTCTAGATATGTCATTTCTTTATATTGTGTAAAAATATGCCCCCCACAAGTATCTCTGTTCCTATGAATGCAAAAAATTCACAGCATCCAAGTTCACCTACTTAAAACAATCTGCAAATTACAAACTCCAGTGATCGAATAAACAAAGCAATACCTTCTGGAAACCATGGCAGTAGTCTAAGTACAGAATACACCTAAGGGGGGAAAAATCTGTATGCTTACATGCACCTTTCAGACTTGTTACAGGATGATCACTGAAACTAGATTTCAGTAAAGCATTTTTCAGTCAATAATATGCATTAACACTTTAGGTATGCTGTCTTCTGTTAAATAGAGGTAATTTAAGCACTTTCCAAAGGAAGGTTTCTGTATTAAATATTAGATTACAGAAAACCTTGAGCAATATTTTCATTCAGATTGTGGTTTTCAAGCTATAATTGCTTTATACAAAATCCACTCTAGTGTTATCATTCAATATCATCTTCACTGCTGTACATCTGAAGATAATTTTGCAATAAAACTTAATTTGCAGAGCTTACTTTTCCCTAATCTCTTAATACAGAAAAATGAAAAAGTACTAAAAGTACACATTATAAATTATGACCTTAATAGTGCTGCATATTTCTAGTTTAGTAAACCTAAAACAGATTCATTTGATAGTATTCAAACATTTAATATTTTAATTGCGGAGAGCCTTTTCTCTGCAATAGAAAGTCGAGGTAAATGACATTAATAATGCAAATTCTGAAGAGTACAAGTAATTCACAATGTGCCTAAGCATGGTATCTCATCACATACCGTTACTGGTGTATGTCACACTAACAATTAGTATGACTACCTAAACAATTTCAGTTATGGAAATCAGTAGCTTTGCTGTCAGTTACATATATTGGAAGGCTAAACTATATTACAAGATACTACAAATGAAGGGAGTGTATATCTAGTGGTCAGAACAAGGGACTGGATATTAGGATTTCTGAGGCTCTATTGTGAGCCCCACTTCTCTCCCTTTGCCCTGCTCCCACAGTAAATAACTAGATCTCTCTCTGCTGAGGATTCCTCTAATGTGGAAAAGTCTTCATTGGGCAAAAAGTCATCACAGCTGGCACCTACACTGTTCCTCACAACCCCCAAAACAGGGGTTATGTTGAGGGCACAGGTGGAGCACAATGTATTCTAGGCAATTCCCAACTGGAAAATTGCCCCATAAATTGCTCTAATCAATGTTTGCATTGGCATATAATTGGCCCCAGAATCAAGGAACCATAAATGGTTCCCTTATGATCAACAAAAGCAAGGTGAAGATGAGACTCTGGACCCTGGGCTCAGTTCTACCACTGAGTTGCTGTGTGATCTTGGACAGTTTTCTATCTTGAGTTTCCTGCTGTTACATGACACGTTTAGCACAAATCTTCCCAGATTATGTGACTCTCCATATTGTGGTCAACACCACAAAAGCCCAGCTTTGTGCATCACCCCCTTCCCCAACTTTGGCCTCTCTAGGAACATGACTCTAGTAGGAAACATATGCCACAGACTCCCCAGTGGACTGGTGCCCTCACTGTCATCCCTCATAAGGATGTGGAGGCTTCAAAGCAGTACAGAAGAGGAGAGCGAGTGATGTAATGCTTTCTCTTACTTGGGGAATCCCTGTGGTTTTTTGGGGTGGGGAAGAGGATGATGATGTGGAGAGTGAGAGCCTATCAGGCCTGTCCCCTTCCATCCATGGAGGTTTGTTCTATGCGGTAGGGGAAACAATACTGCTGGAGCAGCACACACACTTTTCCAGATACACCAGAGGATCATGATTCTATACATCAGAGATTGATATGATTTGCCTCAGATCGGCTCTTAACTTCTGTATGTCTGAGTCTCTCTATCTATAAAGAAAATAGAATAGTACCAACCTTACCTCACAGGGGTGTGATGTACATTAATGAATGTTTGTAAAGTGCTTTGAGTTCCTGAGATGAGAGAGGCAAAGTTATTATTATTAAATCAGCAGCATAAATGCAGCTACTACATTTATCATGACAAGTAAACTGTAACTATTTTTGCAATTCAGTATGTTTTACACTGTCATTTAATAGGGGAAGGTTTCTTAAATACAACGTTTAATTTGCCAAGACCATCTCACACGAATCAGACAGAATTAATAACTGCAAAAGGCTGACAGATTTATGCTTTGTCTTGTGTGACCAGAAAGAAGAAAAAAATCAGCCTCCTTGCCTCTTTTGGCAGTTGGATCATAACAAGGCCAAAGTAATATTAAATCATTTATGAGGTTTTTAAGTTTAAATATCAAAGTGATGTATGTACAGAAGTAGAGCTATGACATCTGAATTTAAGCAACAGGCATTTTTCAGACATTTCAAGCTATGTAAAACCTGGCATTTCAATGTTCATATACCAAAACAGCTATGATACAAAATACCAACTTTCTACCAATATTTTGTCATTTAATAATACTTTTTATAGTCATCTTGTTATTTTCCAACCAGTTGCAGAACAAATTCTTGCCTGGAAACCTGTCATAACTATGTAAATAGAACAAATCTACTGTACATTAATTACTACTTTTTACAGTAATCATTTTCAGTCTCCTTATTTCCAGTAGTCACTCGTTCATCCCTCATATATTCATGCAAAACTGTTATTTTGGCAACTAAAATATAGTATTTCTGTGCAATGTTTTCATGAAGTGCATCACAGAAAATGAAATGAAGTGAATGGACTGCCCAAAGAGAAAAACAGCACAGATGATATACAACTGTTCTGGATATTATTTTTATGAGATACAGGAAATAATACGTACTACTCATCAATTATTCCATAATGAACATGCCTATCTCCTCAACCTTCTAACAACTGGGACTAAAATGTTTTGACATGATGATCTCTAGGTGAAAATACTGAAGACATTAAAAAAATAGATATAAATAGGGTGATAATGAAGAACAAAATGTGTAACATTTTCTTGCAGTCGTAGTTTGCAAATTAACAAGCAGATATTGATTTTTCTTTGAGGTCAATAACAGCATTTATCGATCTGAGAAGTTAATACTTGCCGAGGTCAATATTAGATCTCAAGGGTCAACAAATCTGGATACTGACTTCTATTTCCTATCCATATATAAATATCACATAGGTAAAATGGGCATACTTAATTTTTAGAGATAAGAAAACAGCGTATTTTGCTAAGATAAAAAAAAGAAAGCTATAAAAGTTAAAATAGGGTTACAAGGACTATTTTCTAATAGCTTTCAACAATTGAAATAAAGGCCTGGATAAATCTAGTGCTACTAATGTAGAGAAAATACATCTTCAACTCTTCAGTTCTGAGCTTTGTCTCCAAAGTGTCTATACAATAAGAAAATTTCAATTATAGATGTTGTACTGTTGTTTTTTGCCAGATTTGTGATGTTACTTTTGAAATCATTTTTGAAATAAGTGCTCTGAAGAGCTCACTTGTCATCCTAACATCACAACGAATTCCGAGAACAAATATCTCCAAGGTAAAACAAAATCCAAGTTTAAGGAAATAGTCACATATGGACTTGGACTTTCATATTTTTCCCATGTAGGAAACCAAGCACAATACAATAGATTCTGTAAATTAAATCAGATATACTAATACAGAGGTTGGAGAAAATAAATAAAAACCCATCAAATTCTGTCCACCAACATCCATATGAATCTCCTACTTAAGTCACTGAATGCATTCAAAGGCAGAATTAGGCTCTTAGGACTTATTCCAATTATCACTTAAGAAAATGGAAACTTTGGGAAATGACTTATACTTTGGGAATTGAAATCAATGTGAGTTAGGCATCTAACTTGCTCAGGCTCTTTTGAAAATCCCTGTAGGCCCCTATTTCATCTATAGGTACCTAAATAGGTTTGAAAATCTGGCTCCATGTTCAAGACTTTAGAAATAGTAGATCTCAACCTCTCCCATTCAGTTGTTATTCATATATTGGAAGCGGAAAACAAGCTTTTCTACTTTTTCAGCTTCCAATCTGTTTCTCAACTTTAAATTAATTAGTCCAAATAAAGAAAAAAAATATTGAAACCAAAAGGCAATTAAAGCAAAATCTTTTCTGCACAACAGAAATGGAGAAAGTACTTACATTTGGAAAAATGTAAATACCAACATTCATTCCACTGACAAGTCTGAAAATAATATAGATACTTACATAAGTGGTACATGACATTAAGACATAATATAAAGTTTGATCTGATCTTAAAAGATAAATATATTTTCCCCCTGCAGAAGCCCTTGACTCATTAAAATTTAAGGAAGGCTCACTGATGTAACAATATTTTTTAATTTAAATTATTTTAGTAGATAATAGTACAGTTTAGGCTTTAACATAATTGTCATAACTAGCAATTTAATTTTAAACAGATTTATTTTTAAAAAGAAAGTACTTAATTTTAGTAAATTAGGACTTACATAAAAACTGATTTTTTTCTTTGTTAAAAATCATTGATTTACTTCCACCCTGTACCTTGTTAAACTAATGGGAGTAACCGAGAGAGATGGCAGTCACCATTATTTCAACAATGTCAATGACAATTGCACATAGCATGTAAAATAAAAGTAAAATTAACCAGATTACTGGACAATTATCAATGGACAAAGATTTCTGAAGATGGCATTCTGGACATTAAATGTGGTGGCTCAGGGAAGAGGTGTTCAAATAAGTGGAAGTGTGTTAATATTTTCAAGATCAGGCAAATGTAATAAAAAAATTATTAACTACAGTATCTGAATAAGTAACAAAAACAAAGAACACAATCTTTGTCTCACCAAGTTGTAAATTTATAGTACTACAAGGGTATGTCTTTCCATATTCTGTAAGAAAGCTAAAAAGGAACAAATTAAATTGAAAGACAACCAAAAATCTCTCTAGTCTACAGGTGCCCCATATGGAAGAAAACGGCATCAAAGATGAGACCAGCCTGGAGAAGACTTTTCTCAAATTTTTACTTTGCAAAATGCAACACACGAACTGTGTGATTTCAGAAAAAATGCAAACATAGCAGTTACTTATTGATGATATTGATAGTTAAACTTATTATCGTCACGTTGAAAATATACAAATTTGATGCACATTCTTATCTTGGAGACTAGTCTCTAAGGTGCCACAAGGACTCCTCATTGTTTTTGCTGATACAGACTAACACTGCTCCCACCCTGAAACCATTCGTATCTTGCAAACCCGTCCTATCACAAACCATTAGACTAGCTGTTGAGTCTCATTCATTTAAATGACAGACAGCCTAGCTTCATAGATTTTAATGGAGATATGCTGATTTATACCATCTGAGAATATGGCCATATGCACTTCAATTTGGACTAAAAATTAAATTTCACTAAATTCATTATCTATCAGACAAACTTGAATGTTGGAACACAGTTGATATTTTAAGCCTTCCTCTTTTGCATTACAAATGTCAGTCACTATGACAACGTAAATGTTTCTTGAGGGTGTGGAAAATGTTAACTTCATAAGATCATACACAAGCTTCTGAATATGTACTCTAGTTGAACTAGCACAGAAGTGAACACTAGATAAGTAAGGGTGACATTACAAGCCACTCTGCCTTCTTTCTATTAGGTATACAGTTTTTCGAAGATCAATTTCCCTGTCTCGCTTTAGGGCAAGTATTTTTTCCCCCTCTATCAAAAACAGGTATTTGTGTAACTATGGCTTGGACTCTGAGACTCCAGATGTAAAAGGGCAACAAAGTACTGTACTTGAATGATGATCCACCACAAGAGCCCTTTTGATATTGACTTTACTTGGAAAAGCATGTTCTTCAGTACAAATAATTTTTTAGTGTTAAAATTTGTTGTTTTGTGCAAATGGAGGAAAACATTGTTAGCCTAACATGAAGTAGAGGTGAAAGAAAAGTAGTACAAAAACCAGCAAGATTTTAAAAACATGTTTAAGCCTATCAAGTTTTCCACTTAATGTAAGTTGTACACAAAGTACAATCTAACAAGATCTCATGCTGTGAAAATTCCAGGGCACCCACCTAAGAAAAATCTAATAAATACATGAACACCTGCTAAAGGGAAAACATCTCAGTACTAATAGTCCAACTCAATGAGAAACCAAACTTGACTTAAAAAAACCAACCAACCATCAGAAAGGTATATGAGCGGAATAGAACAAGGTCATGAGTTTAAAAGTTAAAACAACGAGAAGTCCTTGTGGCACTGCTAAGGTGCCACAAGGACTCCTCTTTATTTTTGCTGATACAGACTAGCACGGCTACCACTCTGAAACCTGAGTTTAAAAGTGTTTCTATGTATCTGAAAGTAAATTGGAATTTTGTCTCTTGCTTTGCCTTCTCTTATTTTATTTAGGTATACTAAAGATGCAATAAGCGACAAAGAGTCCTGTGGCACCTTACAGACTAACAGAAGTAATGCAATAGACTACAGACGCCTTTATGTGCCCGCCAAATTCCAGCTTGGTAAATCACTTCCTCAATTCAGCTAAATATTTAAAATGTGAGCAGTTCTATTAAGTCAATTAAACTATTCATAAGTTTAAAGTTAGGCATGTGCTTACATGCATTGCAAAAATTGGGCCCATACTACTGTAGTGAGATAAATTTGTTGTAGTACAAAAGCAAAATAATGTTAATTCAATGAGAAAATTTATCTTTTTATGTTGATGGGAAAAACACACGCCTTTGGTTATCTGCGTAAAGAGGTAGCTTCTGGTCAACACAAGTGCTTAAAGGGACTTTATAGTGAGTAAATTGGAGATGCCCATTTCTGCGAAGGACCTCAGTTTCCCCACCAAGATTGTGATGGTGATGTTACCAAAAACACAATACAAATTTATAGAAAGAGCAGACTGCATAAAGTCCATACAAAGATTGACATGTGCAAGCATAACATGGCGTGGAAAATGTGAAATGGAATCATTTAAAGTTACAACTTGGTCCAAAGGGTTTATCATTATTTAGATTAAAAAAGATGAATTAACAATGAGAGCATCACCCACTGCAATGCAATGTAAAACAGCTATCATTTTATTGATCTGTATGCAATAAAAATTGAGAAGGAAGAGGAATAGGAGGGAAACAAAGACTATAAAGAGAATAAGACAAGGAAGTAAGACAGAAGAATGAGGCAGAGAAGTGGAGGATATGCCACTGCACACTAGCTTGTAAAACGTGGCCCTTCAGTAACCCCAAACAGGTTCCTTATGCTATGACAGTGTCTTGGGACTGTTATTCATCAAGACCATTGCTTTTAACCCTGTTCTAAAGGTAGATGTTAAAATCTCATTTTTGCTCCCTCATTGATGTGGATCTTTTCAGGATCTCAACCAACTTTTTTGTATAAGACAAGAGCTGTGAGGTCTTCAAAAATAATAGGATGAGATGAGACCATTCTCAAACACCCCAGTGCAGCAAAGCACTTAAACATGTGAGCAACCCAAAGAAGTCAATAGAAGTGGCCAGAAGCTCCATCAGGCCACTTATAGAGGTGTTCTAAAATAGGATTTAAGAGCTTAACTTTAGGCTCCCTTATTTTAATTTATTTATTTAAAGTCTTGACCTAAGGAAGCCAGGAAACCACATAGCTAAAATCTCTCAGATTGAAAGATAATTAATAGCATCACAGGTCAGACAGACTTAGTACACTAGTCTGTCATGATCTTTTAATGGTTACAGATGACTGTCCTCCACAAGAAGGCAAACAAAATTCAAGAACAGTTCATTCAGTTAGTGAAAGTCTATACTGAGGTCTTTACGGTGGGGAAAATCATGTCTACAAGACAGTCTAGGGACAACTGTCTTTTTCAGGATTTGGCTTCTACTCATGAAAGACAAGTTCAGTTATTCTCCATCACTTCAAATTTCCTGACGAGGTTGGGGTTTTTTGGTAAGTCCTCTACAACAGGCTAAGGTAAGTTGTTTGTTTTTATTTTGTTTGTTTTTTTCCAGTGGAATGAGTGATGCTCAACTCATGTAAACTGATCAAACGAGTTGTTGAGACCACTGTAAATTAAATTTCTCCACTGTTACGCTCATCACTTTAGATTTCCCTCCAGTTTACTTTGTATTGGGAAGAGCTGTTGATCTAATACAATAGATTTGCTAGATTGGTAGGAATGGTTAGTAAATGAATGAATGAATGCAGTAGGACATCTGCATTTAAAGACTAATTGTATTCAGTAGATGAAATCCTGGTGTCTGCTTAACCCCCAGCCCGCCCTCCTCACACACACACACACTTGAGATTGGTGGTTAATAAATCTAGTGTAATATTGAAGAGTAAGGAAAAAAATGAGAGCAGCCTCTCTTGGGCATTACTTCTGCTTTGGAAATGGGATCTCAGACCAAAAGCAGTAATAATGGTCATTAATTTATTATTGCTGCTCCTCCTGCCCTCTGTTTGTCTTTGTTTAGATTAAGGGCAGGAACTGAATGTACTACGGGTACCTTAGCACAATGGGGCCATATTCTCAGCTGAGACCTCTTAAGCACGTAATATAAATCATTACAAGCAGATTAGAATATAAGCCATTTTAAAATTAAGTTAACAATGCTGTTGTAGAAAAATGAAGTTATTCAATAGTTTTAACCAAAAATAATATTTTTAATTTAACCAGTTACTTCAAGAGCTTTGCCATGAACACCTACAAAATAAATGACAATGCATCACCACTGATGGTGGTTCATCATGGAACCTGCAGTCTTTGCAAATACTATTAGCAAACAGGTTTTGGAGTCCATCAAGGAAAAACAAGGTGCTACAGTTAATGTTTTGGTGATTCAGGAGGAGACTCTATTCCCTATAAACCAGTACTAAATCAGTCTCCACAGCAGAACAGATCAATGCCTTCAAAATCACCTTTTTACAATACAATATGTGCTGTATTCAGTTAGCTATGAATCAACAGTTCATAACTCATGAGTCTTCTGATAAATGCCAGTTATTTGTGAAAATGATCACAGATTTCAGAAAATTTTGCAGATTTCAGCATGAATGACTGTTCATCCAGAAATTCATACTGGAAATACATTATTCACAAGTCTTTCTTCTCTTGTTTAAAATGTTTTATTCACCCTATCATGGAAAAAGAAACAATACCACGCACTTAAGGTGACTGGCCCTTAACCTGAAAATTAATTGCCCAAATCATTCAGCAAATCTTCATGAACAACAGGTAGTTATTTACTCACGTTAAAAAAGTGTTAAGCTGATGTTATTTTAAACAAATAATGCAACCAGATCCAATCTCTAGCATGGCTCTGTTGGAACTATCCTACTACAAGTTCCACAATGTTGAGGTCCTAAACAACGGGGGACATTAACGCATCTATAGCACTTCATACACCAGATGGGACACTAGCCCTGGCATCCTGGCCAAATATGGAAAGCTACTTTTTCCCGTATGACATTTTCTTTGGAATATCAGTTTGGGTCTGACATCCTTCACTTTTTGCATTAATGGCTCAATGCAAAATCTACTGAAGTCAAAGGACAGATAAGCATTCTCTAATGGCTCAGTCTCCAACACTGCACATTTAGATTGAAGTAGGCACCTATCAAGATCACAGTCCCATTGATGTGAAATCCTGGCCACACAGAAGTCAATGGGAGTTTTGTCACTGACTTCAATGGACTAAAAATTTTAATCACAGTCTCTGCCTCAAAGAAAAGCAACCACGATACTTAGAGGATACAAAATGTTTCTTCGACTTTTAAATATATGTACATTTCTTTCTATTTATTTTTATTGGTGTGCAGGAATAAGTACAGGGATGGCAAGTGGGGGGGGGCACATAGGAGCAAAGAATGGGCAAAAGGAAGGCAAAGAACTTCACCAGGCAAAGGAAGAGCAATGAAGATGAGAAGAGGAAAGTGAAGAATGGCTAGGGTGGAGTGGAGCACTGAAGATAGCGGGAATGGGGATGGCAGTAGAGAAACAGGGAGGGTGTGGGAGGTGATTGGGGCTGGCAACCAATCAGCAAAAAGAAAGGAAATGTCTAGACCCAAAGTTGTAAAAAAGCATTTTCTTGACAATCAGTAGCAAGACATTGAGAAGATATTTGGGAACAGAAGGCAAGAGGCGCAGCTGAGTCAATTCCTTCCCTGCTGCTGCTGCTACTCTTGGCTGTAACTGGGTAAAACCTAGCTCCTCCAGGGGATGCCCTCATCCTGAGAAGTCTTACTGTGCTTTCCACAGTACATGAGACTGGGGCCCGATACCCGCAGAGAGGATACCTCATCACCATCTCACCCCCACCTAGAATCTGGATGGAGGCAAAGGGCTTAACATTTTAGAAATGAAATATATCATTTCCAAATGAATTTAACAAAATAAACAGATTTTAACAGAAATCAGCCTGCAAAGAAAAATGTATATATGAAAGATGAAATACCCTTCTGAGTAGAAGAAACGGGGATCATGAAAAAGCTCTCGCTAACGGTGACTGGGAGCTGCATAAAACCACATTTCACTATAGAAACTTTGGATTAAGATTTCAGTAGAAAGATGTTCTTCAGGGATATCAAAGAAATACCTGAGAAGGAGATATTGGTTTATGCACCATAACGCAGAAACCCCCTTTCACTAATGAAAGGTTTTACATACAGTATTCACATACACATGTATGAATAATTCATTAGAGATGAAATAGGTGGATATTAAGTGTAAATATCTGGGACGGGAGTAGGTTTTTAGCAAGAGAAATTGGAAATTAGGGGACAGATTTTCAAAACATGGCTTTCATTTTTACATTTGCAGTAATTAATTTAATTCAGATATTTGTGAACCTGAACATAAATCAGATGCGTGGATGCCTAAGTGATCTTAATTGCGCCAACAAAACTGCATCCATAAAAGCAGAGGCCCATTTAAGCAAGGCTGAAAATTTAGCTCTACCTATATAAAACTGTTAGGATGTGTGGTTAAAAATGGTGTTATAACAATTTAAATCTTTCCTATACTGAGTGAGCACACTTTGTGATCAAACACTTTAAACCAGTTGAAAATAGTGATGTTTAATGCATGCTCTACCTAAACCCTGCATTTGCAATGGGATGGACTCAGTGTAGCTTGAGATTTTCAGCTTTAAACTTGTCATACTATGTTTTACTTTTACTCAAGTACATCTAATTTACCCCACTAAAAATATACTTTGAGAGCAGAACCACTTCAAAACTCTGGAGGGAGAAGGTCCATAAGGGCAGGGATTCATGGTTCAGTGCTATTCCACCAGGAAAGGAGGAGCAGTCCAAAGTTGTCAGATAACATCGTGCATTTATGGGCACATCACATCACTGACTAGTTCAAACTCAGCCAGTCACAACTGCAAAGCGATCTACTACAGTTAGTTTAATGTTGTGCCTTGTTCAGATATGCATTCATGAATCACAGGCTGTAATGCCACCAGCAGCTCTCTATAAACATTCTATACATTTCAATGAAAGATGTGTTTAAATGTCCTGTATTGCTTGCAAAATCTCAACCATTAATAGTATGACCCTATTTACAGCATCGATGGCACACATTGAAACACACCCTACAACCAAGAAAAGCTAACACAAGATGCTGGGCTTTGACTTTGGGAATGCTATTTGAGACAAAGACAGGTCAAAACCTCGAATTACATGCCAGGAAAGAACATTTTGTAACAGGAAAAGGGATGTGGTATTTGAGACTTCCCTTCCAAATTCATATGGGTGAAATGAATTATTATAGGCTGGATTCTAGTGCATCTTAAAACCATTTCACAGAATCATAGAATATCAGGGTTGGAAGGGACCTCAGGAGGTCATCTAGTCCAACCCCCTGCTCAGAGCAGGACTAATCCTCAGACAGATTTTTGCCCCAGATCCCTAAATGGCCCTCTCAAGGATTGAACTCACAACCCTAGGTTTAGCAGTCCAATGCTCAAACCACTGAGCTATCCCTAGGCAGCTGGCCTTTATGAGGAAGCTGAGGGAACTTAACAGAGCAGAAGATTGAAGAGGAGACACGACTCTCCCATGGAGAGAAACACAAAGAGTTGATCAAGCTCCTGTTGTGGGAGGCACTGGGCAGGCAAGAAGCCAGGCAAAAGGATTCATTAGAAGCAGGTTATGCTTCTGTGAGGGAGGCCATGAGGTGGCGTCAGGGAAAGGCACTTCAGTGGACCCCAAGTGTGGCAAAAGATTGGTTAATTCAGCAGAGAAAGGAGGAGCTGCAAGGACCCAGGGAGTAGCCAGAGGCCTGAGAATCAAAGGAAGACTGCATTAAGCACAGGCTCCAGGGAAGCCACACAAAGGGCTGAGCAATAGGAAGCTGCTCAGGAACATGTCTGAAGAAGGAGACTTTGCTCCTTAATATAAGGTCTCTGAGCTGGAACACAGAGCGGAGGGTGAGCATGGGTTCTCCTACCAGCCCTTGAGGAAGAGCCATGCAAGCCCAACAAAAGGAATATTAAACCTAGGATAGGGCTGAAGTCTGAGCCCAAAGAATAGGCCTGGAAATAGCCCTAGAGGGAGGCCAAAGGCTCTTTTGTGTTGGGACATTTGGTGAACTTTCAGTTGGACCTTTGTGTTACACCAGCATGGGACTGAACTTTATGTGACCTGGACAGAGGACTGAGCCACAGAAGACACGGTAAGAGGCAGATGGCACAAGGGAGCAGTACAGGTGCAGAGCACAATAAGTACAGACACAAACAATGAATAAGTGCCAGATGCTGATCTTGCTATTGGAAGTTTATGAAATATGATGGGAAGTTTGGAATGTGCTAAAAATAAGGTGAAGTTTGTATATAAAGAGAAAAATTTTCTGTGGACTTTCTCCACTCACTCATAATTCCATGGACTCTCTCTCCTCCCATTTGTGATTATGTAACACTCCTTTGGTTACTACAAAAATTGATTACACAGAAAATTAACCTTAGGAAAGTATTTGTGGGGAGAGGGATAGCACCATGGTTTGAGCACTGGCCTGCTAAAGCCAGGGTTGTGAGTTCACTCCTTGAGGGGACCATTTAGGCATCTGGGGCAAAAATCTGCCTGGGGATTGGTACTGCTTTGAACTGGGGGGTTGGACTAGATGATCTCCTGAGGTCCCTTCAAACCCTGATATTCTATAATTTCATATATTTTTATTATTTTTAAATATGCTGTAGGAGGTAAAAGGGGAAAGTTAGAGCCATATGACCATCTAGCTTTCCATGAACTACTGGCAATCCACTGACCACAGTTTAGTAATCACTGTTCTAAGGAAACGGAAAGAGAAATTCTGGTCTTATTAGTATCGCAAGTCAGTGCTAAAGCAGAATGTCAATGCCACATTCAGAGCATAACCCTAGAAAAATGAGTACATTGACATAATTCTAGTTCTACACCGTCACATCCAGTATAGGCTAAATCAGCCGCTAACAAACATAGCTAACACACATGAAAGAATCAAAACAATGAGGGCAACCTGATACTCTGTGAAACTACTGATTTTATGTTTTAACCAGAGTTTTAAATGAACACCCTCGCTTTTTATAAAATCAGGCCACTAGGAAGTGTACTGGCTCGCAATGCGCTTCCAAATGGAATTGACGTTCATGATCATGATCACAGAGGTTTATATTTTACAGACTCGTGAAAGTCCAGAACACTTGTCAACTGTATTTGCATTATGTGTACTTTGGATTTCCAAACATTAAATAGGACTGCAAATTTCTAATGTAAGTAAGGTCTGAAACCTAGATCCATATGGAGCTTCTCCATAGACATGTTTTTTATAGCAAGTCTATTTGTGAGTCGGAGATATGAAAACAGTCCAAAGTTTTGAGATTCACTGCAACAAATAAATCTCTTTCACTTAGAGTACTAACCTTTCTAATAGCTCAGAGCACTTGATATGCATCCAGAGACATACCAATACATCAATAATCACCATTCATGGAGAGAAACTCACAAAGTGCACTGATGTAAGGAGGGGTTATGGTTCACAGAAATCACATCTACTGAGTTTTGTGAAAGCACCTCAGTCTCAGGAAGAAAAGGAAACCACTTACTGATATCTTTAATACCATTTCATCATATAAATTTGGATGGCATTTACTGGTTGTACTTCCTCTGTAGATTTTCATGATACATGGTGATGTCTAGAGCAGTTAAAAAAATTCAGCACGAGTAATAACAGAATAGCATTTATTTAAATATTTTTTGATGTTTTCTACATTTTCAAACATTGATTTCAGCTACAACACAGAATACAAAGTGTACAGTGCTCACTTTACATTTATTTTTTATTACAAATATTCGCACAGTAAAAAACAAAATAAATAGTATTTTTCAGTTCACCTAATGCGGGTATTGTAGTGCAATCTCTTTATCATGGAAGTTGAACTTACAAATTTTTGAATAGCATTCAAAAATAAAACAATGTAAAACTTTCACACCAACAAGTCCACTCAGTCCTACTTCAGCCAATTGCTCAGACAAACAAGTTTGGTTACAATTTGCAGGAGATAATGCTGCCAGCTTCTTGTTTACAATGTCATCTGAAAGTGAGAACAGGCGTTTGCATGGCACTGGAGTAGCCGGCGTAGCAAGAAATTTATGTGCCAGATGTACCACCACTCCAGAGGACATGCATCACACTGATGACAGATTCTGCTCGATAACAATCCAAAGCAGTGCGGACCGATGCATGTTCTTTTTCATCATCTGAGTCAGACGCCACCAGCAGAAGGTTGATATCCTTTTTTGGTGGGTTGGGTTCTGTAGTTTCCGCATGTGAGTGTTGCTCTTTTAAGACTTCTGAAAGCATGCTCCACATCCCATCCCAATCAGATTTTGGACAGCACTTCAGATTCTTAAACCTTGGGTTGAGTGCCACAGCTATTTTTAAAAATCTCACATTAGAACCTTCTTTGCGCTTTATCAAATCTGCTGTGAAAGCGTTCTTAAAACAAACATATGCTGGGTCATCATCTGAGACTGCTATAACATGATATATATGGGAGAATGCAGTTGCGGCAGAACAGGAAACATACAATTCTCCCCTAAGGAGTTGAGTCACAAATTTAATTAACGCATTTTTTTTAAGCAAGCATCATCAGCATGGAAGCATGTCCTCTGGAATGGTGGCCAAAGCACAAAGGGGCATACAAATGTTTAGCATATCTGGCATGTAAATACCTTGCAACGCTGGCTACAAAAGTGCCATGTGAATGCCTATTCTTACTTTCAGGGGACATTGTAAACAAGAATCAGACAGCAGTATCTCCCATAAATGTAAACAAACTTATTTGTCTTAGTGATTGGTTGAACAAGAAGCAGGACTGAGTGTACTTATAGGCTCTAAAGTTTTAAATTGTTTTGTTTTTCAGTGCAGTAATGTAACAAAAGAAACTGACATTTGTAAATTACACTTTCACGATAAAGAGATTGCACTACAGTACTTGTATGATGTTAACTGAAAAATACTATTTCTTTTGACATTTTTACAGTGCAAATATTTGTAATAAAAATAATATAAAATGAGTACTATACACTTTGTATTCTGTGTTGAAACTGAAATCAATACATCTGAAAATGTAGAGAAACATCCAAAAATACTTATTAAATTTCAATTGGTCTTCTATTAACACTGTGATTAATTGCAATAATTGTTTTAATTGCAATTCATTTTTTTGAGTTAATCCCGAGTTAACTGCGATTAATCGACAGCCTAGTCTATATATTAATTTCAGTATTCTCTTTCAGAAAGCATTTAGCAGTCAAGAGGGTCTTGCTGAAAGCTATCCAACCATGATGGCCTCACATGAGGTTTGATCTAGTTCTTTTTTTCCCCACTGACACAAAACATTACTGACTACTTGCACTCCAATTACTTTTCTGAAGATGAATTAAACAAAGTATTTTGAACTTTTGCACAATCAGAGAAGCTATCCTGCTTGCAAAAGTTATATATAAAGTTGACAGAGAGAAATACACTCCCAAATTATATAATCTCTACAGGGAAGAGCAAGAAACTCTAGAATTCAATTAGGACACAACTAAAATTTGAACCTAAGGAGTTATAAAATGTATTCCATTCAAAATTGGAAAAAATCCAATGTATTCCATTCCAAAATTGGAAAAAAGTTGTACTTTACATGGTTCAAACCGTACACAGGTCTCATGTCATATGATTTTTGCAAATATCATATGATGTGAGATCTGTGTACGGTTTGAACCATGTGAAGTACAGTTCAACACATTTAAATTACTAAGAAGCAATTAAGTAGAACTTGGACTGAATGTACAATTGCTGTGCTACTATATCAGCAGTCCAACACCGGTTAAGTTAGGAATGAATCCCTATGAATATTTAGCGTGAAATGCATCCCAGTACTAGCGATCCACACAACCTTTGGCTTTACTAAAGTCAATTGGTTATGGGGTGCCATTCGGGCCACTTGGAATACGGCAAATTTAATTCTTAATCATTCAGAAGGTCTCCCTATATATTTAATTTCCTTAGGTCATAACCTGTAACTTCTGAAGGTCTAACAGTTGATTTCAGATTGGATCCTAGCTATGGTGATATATGTTGCCTCCTATTGAGGCTCCAGTACCCTTGGGTGCTTACCCACTGAAAGAAGGAAGTCAGAAGGAAGTTAAATGCTTTCAGTAGTTCTTGCCTTGTATTCCCAAATACATGAATGACTGGAGAGGTAAACAATTTATAGAGGCAAATGACAAAAACCTTCCAATTTATGGCAGTTGAGTTAACATGTAGCAATAAGAATCTGTATGAAATTCACTATGCAATCTCAGATTAATCCTTAGGAGATCACAGGAGGTTTAATACAGTATAATATATTTTGGGTTTTTTTTAATTATGATGAACGGCCAATGAATATAACAAAAATATTTTTTTTTAGAGAATCCTAAAATGGATTTGAACGACTGAGTATTCCAAAAGTGAAAGTAATCTGACTTCGTTTAAAAGGGCTTCAAACATATTACAAAAACATAATACAATGGACATCTAATGGTTGTCACCTTCTCCTTTCATCATCATGGGAGATCTAGGTCGGAAAGCCAATTCAGTGATGAATCAGAGTTCAAAAATGAAGATTTTATACTTATGTGGCAACACTACACAGAATGATTATACAATATCTCCACATATGTGTAAAAAGTTAACTCTTATATTGTACTGAATTAATATAATTTTATCATTCCCCTCAAATCCTCATAGTCAACACTGGGACCTAAAATTTATTAATCTTCTTCCCACAAAGAGCTGCAGCAGAAAATTGCATTCCAGTGATGCTAGTACTTCCAAGTGAAAACATCTGTGCAGCTTATAAAACAAAAACTGCACCTTACATCACTGAGAGGGCTATATAGGGACAGATCTTCAGCAGGTGTCAATTGGTGTAAGTCCAGGGAAGTCAATGAAGTTGTCAGTTTACATCAGTTGAGGACTTGGCCCATAATCATATATAAATATCAGAGACGGAGACATAGGTAATGAAAATTAATGGGATGGCTCTTTTTAAGAAACAACATTCAAGGGAGGAAGGAATAAGT